>NW_022589714.1:21827667-21935655 GCF_004348235.1 Phoca vitulina
CTTTCTTTCTTTCTTTCTTTCTTTCTTTCTTTCTTTCTTTCTTTCTTCTTTCCTTCTCCCTTCCTTCCTTCCTTCCTTCTTCCCTTCTTTCCTTCCTTCCTAACCCCCCAACATTCTTTCCTTTCCTCCTGTCCCTCTTTCCTCTCTCTTTCTTTTTTCCCTATTATTAGTGTTACTAATATTACTAATATTTTCCAGGCCAAATACAAAAACTGCAGACCAAATGGTAGAAGGAATAATATTCCACACAATTTTATGTAATCATAGAGAAAATTCAATGCTGGATCATTAAAATAATGAGACATTTACTTAACTAATTGTTCATACAATTGAGTTAAAGGTGGTGATAATGACAGTAAGTACCAGTAGGTATTTTATATGGCTTGAAAGTTTAGGCATCATGTTGGCCTTCAGTAATGACACTAACAGTCAATCACTATGTATTAGGCTAGTCTTGATCACCATTTTCTTCTCAAATTATCTCTTTCTCATTTCATCTTCTACTCTTCTCTTCTACCCAAATAGGGACAAAATTGAATAAACCGTTTTTAATTATATTTATCCCAATCAGTCATTCGCAAATACCTCTACCTAAATCAGCTTAGGAACGGCCAAAACAATCAAATTTCCCAGTATCACCATTTACTTGCTAGAGTAGAATTCCCCTGGTGGGGTCTAGTCTAGATAGCTGCCCTTTCTAAAGAACTTGAGAATTGTATGTGCAAACATTTGTGGGATCCATTATTCGAACACTGTATTATTCTAGTTATTTATTAATGAATCATGTTTTAAAATGCAAGTAAACAGTAACAACAATATTCATATCTTAGTACTAATAAGTCTTAAAATATTAATTAAAATCAACAATTTTTAAAGAACACAACAATAAACAATGAAATTCAATTGCAAGAGCAATACAGCTTATGAAAAATAATGTTTATTTTAAATATATATATTTCTCAGATTTATAATGCTTTGGGATTATAAGCATTCAAAATTTAAATGCAGGGATCCTGAAAAGCTGAGACAACCTTGAAAAAGGAAGAACAGAGTGGGGGTCTCACACTTCATGATTTCAACAGTTGCTACAAAGCTACAATAACCAGAACAATGTGATAGTGGTATAAAGACAAACTTACAGGTCAAAGTAATAGAATAGAAAGCTTAGGTATAAACCTTCACATACATGGTCAAAGGATTTCTGATAAAGTGAGATGATAAATGGACAGCCTTTTCAACAAATGGTGTTGGGACAACTGGAGCCACATACAAAAGAATGAAGCTGGACCTTATCATATGCCATATATAAAAATTAACTAAAAATAGATAAAAGAACTAAACACAAGAGCTAAAACTATAAAACTCTTAGAAGAAAATGTAGGGAAAAATTCTAATGACAATGATTTCTTGATATGACACCAAAAGCACAGGAAAAAGAAAGGAAAAAAAGTAAGTAAACTACATCAAAATTGAAACCTTTTGTGGATCAAAGGACACAATGGAGTGAAAGGGCAACTCATTGAAGGGAATAAAATATTTGCAAATCATATGTTTGATAAGAGATTAATATCCAGAGTATATAAGGAACTCCTATACTCAACAACTACCAAAAAAATAAATAAATAAATAAATAGGCTAAGGATTTGAATAAAATTTCTCCAAATGATCAATAAGCACATGACAGACAACATTCATTATTAGGGAAATGTAGATCAAAACCACATTGAGATACCACTTGAGAGTCAATAGGATGGCTATTAAAAAAAAATCAGAAAATAACAAGTGTTGGTAAGGATTTAGAATACTTACACACTGCTGGTAGGAAAGTAAATTGGTATATCTGCTATGGAAAACAGTATGATAGTTACTCAAAACATTAAAAATAGAATTGTCATATGATCCAGCAATTCTACTTCTGGTGTGTGACCAAAATAATTCAAAGTGAGAAATTGAACAGATATTTGTCTGCTCATGTTCATAGCAGCATTATTCACAATAGCTAAAAGGTGGAGGCAATTCATGTATCCATCAACAGATGAATGGATAAACAAAGTGTGGCATATACATACAACGGGATGTTATTCAGCTTTTAAAAGGAAGGAAATTCTGCTACAACATCAATGAACTTTGAAGACATGTAAGTGAAATAAGCCAATCACAAAAGGACAAACATTGTATGGTTCCTCTTGCATTAATGAGATAAATAGAGCTGTCATATGCATAGAGACAAAGTAGAATGATGGTTGCCAGAAACTGGGGAGAGAAAAGGATGAAAGTTAATGTTTAATGAATACAGAATTTTAGTTTTGCAATAAAAGGAATTCTGGAGGTAGATGATGTTGATGGTTGTACAACGATATGAGTGTATTTAATGTTACTGAATCCTACACAAATAAATGGTTAAAATAATAAATTTTATGTGATGTGAATTTGACAAACATTTAAAAAAAATAAAAATTAAATTAAAAATGCATATTTAAGTGCAATAGTGCAAATGGAACACTGTAAATAGAAAAGATGCTAAATAATCCAAGTTCTTAAGTTACTTTCAGATATTTGTGCAAGTAAACATCACTTAATTTTAATTTTGCCAAAAGAATGGCAGCCTATTATTGAACAAGATAGCATGCAATTAAAAAAAAAGAATTATTTTAGAAAATATAATTATGAATGCTATTTTCAAACAACTATGCCTAATCATATGAAAATTATAGGAATGAAGGTATCATGACTTTGTGACCATGTTGATTTGATAATTACAATGATTTTTAGTTTAAAATTAAATATTATTTTGTAAAAGACAAATATTGTCAACCTCAATTGATTCAAGTTGTTTCGTTAAGAATTTGGGATAAATTGGTTGTCTGAATCTATATTTTCTGTGCTTTTAGTGTTTCAACTACTACAATATTAATTTTTGATTAATTTTACCACTTTAGTGATAAACTATGGAATGTATAGTAGATCATTAGATAATATTTAATATAGATTTTAGCCGGAATTATGATTGGTGCTGTATAAGAATGTTAAATATGCAATTATCATTTCAGACAACTATTATTTATCCTTGTTTCCAAACAGCTAGCATTACCTAAAAGCATTTCAGTAATATATTCTCCCTTTTTGGTACAATGTCCAGAATTTTAGGTATATTTTATTGCATTGGCTGTTGTAATATTACATAATTCAATATAAATTTAATTTACACTTGTAAGGTTGATATTATGTCTCAACTTGACTGAGCCACAAGGCACACAGATATTTGGTTAAACATTAGTATGGGTATGTCTGTGAGGGTGTTTCTGAATGAGATTAATATTTGAATCAGTACAGTGAATAAAACAGATTCTCCTTTCCAGTGTGGTGAGCCTCATTCAATTCAGTGAAAGCCTGAATAGAACAAAAGGCTGAGCAAGGGAAAATTCACTCTCTCTGCCTGACTGTCTGAGTTGGGACGTTGTTCTCCTGCCTTAGGCCTCAGAGTTGAGCTAGAACATACACCATCAGTTCTCCTGATTCTCAGGTCTTTAAATTCAAACCAAAACTAACCATTGATTTTCCTTGTCTCCAGACTGCTGACTGTAAACTTGGGTTTCTCAGCTTCCATAGCTATGTGATCCAGTTCCATATAATAAACCTCTCTTAATAGATAGATGGATAGATAGATGGAATATATGTGGGTGACATATGTGTGTGTGTGTGTGTGTGTGTGTGTGTGTGTGTGTGTGTATGGACAGAGAGAGAGAGAGAGAGGGAGAAAGAGATCTATAGATAGATATCCAAGAGGGGATACAAGATACTGATACAAATATAGATACAGATAACAGGTACCCTATATAACACAATCAAAATTCTCTAAATTATTTTATCTACTTGAGTTAAATTAAAATAAAATCTTATAGATATAATTGAAGTCAACAGACACCTATCATACTATGTACTTATCACCCACAGAAGTTATCATGTGTATCCCTTCTATGTATGTTTTAATAATTTTCTTACATATGTAATTATAACATTACTTCTTTTGTTTATAAGCTTACATAAATATAATATTTTACTGCATGTATCCATTAACAACTAGCATGATTTTAACAAATTATTAAGCTTATGTGACCTACACATACTGACACCTGTATACTTAATTTTTTAATTGCTCTGCATTTATCCAGTGTATTAAACAAATTCTTTTCCCATATTTTTATGATCTAATTTTATAAACACTGAAAATTATTTTTCAAGTATTATCTTCGGCTATTGTTATCTCAATCAGATATAGATGCAGTGTTATGTTCTCCTTTCTGCTTTCATTAGGGTAGTTCAGATCTCAATTTTGTTCTCAAATCCTGAGTTATATTGGTTTGGTATTATCCCCAGCATATGAGGTTCAACAGGTAGGCTGAGATTTAACTTGTGGGAGGTTATATACACAATTAGGGAATCCCCTTAACTGGATTCTTCATCTCCTGGATTTCCCCTCACACTTCCTTCTCTGACTTCTCTGCCTGGAATGACAGTATAGTTTCTATTAGAGTTTTGGCCTCATAACATTTTGTTAGGTTTTTAATGGGATTAGTCATTGGTTGTCTACCAGTTTTTATTCATGGCATCAAAGTAGGTAACCTCTTTTAAGCAGTTAGGTTAAACTGTTTTAAACTGTTCCTTTTACCCTTCACTTTAAGTTCTGAATTTCTTAAGCATCATTATAAAATAGAACTAATGAGCATGGGTTTTGTAGATGAATGTGGCTTTGAATCCTGGATATATTTCTTATCAGTGATCTTCAGCCATTCACTTACAGGTCTGAGACTCATATTGTTTCTCTCTTTGTCTCTTATTTCTTCTTCTCTCTCTCAATATAACTACTTTGAACATTTACAAGAAATAAAGTGATTGTGTTTAAAATGTCTAACATAGCTCCTACCTAATGGCCAGTACTAAATAAATGAAAGCTAGTGGTAGTTACCATAAAGAAGTCAGTGGTGGTGACAGTAATGATGGTGGTGATTGTTACATAACTTGCTTACAGTGTTTTTCAAATCTACCAATACAAATTCAAAGTTGCAAAATCATTGATAGCTACATAATTACCAAGGGCTTGTTACACATATACTAGAGACTAGCCCCATGGCCTCAGAATTTGAGACAACAAGATAGAGAACAATAGGATCAAAATCAGAACTTTAATTAGCTAAAGAAGGATCTTAAAATACACCAAAATTACTTCAGGTCATTTAAAAAAAAAAGTCACTTAATGTCAGGGTAAAGATCATGGTGGCATCAAGTGGATATTCTTGAAATAAGCAGATCTAAAAAAAAAGAAAGAAAGAAAAAGCAAGCTGTGAAAACAGGCTCTAGGATTCAGAAAGCCAGAAGAAAGAAGTGGGGAGATAAATAATTCAATGTATATTTATTAAGTATCTGCCATTCAAAATAGTTTCATAGATTCCATGAGAAATATAGTAGGAAAAAAATACGTGACACTCGATTATAAGGAGCTATTACCATAATATGGAAGAGAGGCTGGATCAAGATCTTTAGCTTATAATTTGAGAGATACAGAAGCAGAGACTAGGACAAACTGTTCAAATGACAAGCAAGTATCAGACTTAGGAGAATGAAAGAAGGGCAGGGAGCATCAGTGAGCCAATGGAGCATAACATTTAATTCATTACTCTCTTTTCTGTGCCCATAAAGAGTTGTAAATTAGGGTTACCCTAAGTTAAGTAAAATTTGAAGAGGTCAAATAAAAGACAGTATCTTTTCCTTAAGAAAGCAATTGTTCACAATACTTTTCATCTTGTTTCTTGTATATACATTAACACAGATAGATGATAGATAGATGCTGATAGATAGATAGATAGATAGATAGATAGATAGATAGATGATAGATGATAGATAGATGATAGATGATAGATATAGATAAATAGATAGATGATAGATAGATGACAGAAAGATAGATGATAGATAGATGATAAATACAGATAGGTATAGATGTAGCTAACATCTTCAAATATATTGGAGCATTCATTCTAACTTGGATGTCAAGAGATTTTTTTTTCCTTTGAGATTTTACTGAAAATCTTAGAAGACAAAAATATCTTCAATTAACTTTTTAATCTTGTTTTTATATGCCTTTTTTTAGTGACATTTCAAATAATTATATATATATTTTTTTTTCCAATTTAATAGACCTGTTTCTTCTCTTTTTCCTTGATCCTTTTGCTCCCGTAGGAAGACCAGCAATAACCTAAACGAACGTTCTAGACCTGATGACTGCAGGGAGCTGGCAGTCCAGGGGAGGAGACCATGGCACAAGAATGCACTGGGCTGGCTATTTGGATAACACTGGATAAGAATGCAAAGGCAAAGGGGCATCATACTCTTTCTAAAGTTCCTAGAAGAAAACAAACGAGAACACCTTATTTTTGTAAAAAAGGAGAAAGACATTCACACAACAAGAACATCAGTGAAAGCGACTGTCTCCTGGAAAAAGCTGACCAGTGTGTCTGATCTCCCTGGGTTAAAGCACACAGCACAACGATCTCCTCGTTGCCGTCGGAAGAGAGGGAGAGAGCATGTTATGCCTTTTTTTCAAAATTAGATTACCAAATGGAATTAAATGTGTATTTATTCAATCAGCTCCTTATAGTGATCCTTGTAAATTTCCTTCTATGATCTATATTTCCCTACACACTCAGTTCTTCAATGGTGAATTTCTACTCTGAAAATGATAGTTGTACAGTCCAAATGAATCCATGGTTCAATTGAAATAAAATAGAACAAAAATGAAATAAAAATTAAGTCAATAAGCATATTATTGTTTTTCTTTCAAGGAAACAGATTTTATTCTTTCATTTAGTCTATTATTTTTTAAGAAAAATTTCTAAAATATTAATATATTCTATATTATGTGCATTTGAAGACTTTTCTCCTGCTGATATTCACCTGGTTTATGAATGTTGTTTAAAAAGTTTATATATACATATATATGTTTGTCTGTATTTTTGTCTTACTTCAGAGTACCATGTGTAAAACAATTGACAGCTGCTTCTGCCATCTCTGAATTTTTGGCTGTGTCCCTGTCTCAAACACTAGGCAGCTAGTCTACTTTTTTTTCTATTAATCAGTTTGAAGGTATTATCTTATGAAACTTTCAAGCAAAGATCTCTTCCCAGGTATTAGTCTAATAATTCTCCAAAGAGAGTTCAAAAATAATTTGAAATCTCATTTAAAACTTTCTATTCAGCTATAACAATGACTTTTTTATTGAAACATAAATATAAAATCCTACTAGAAAGCATTGATAAGCTCTGTTAACTTCAAGATTGCAGTGAACCATGTCTCACTATAAATCAAGCCTTCTGTTATAATATCTGCCAACATGAAGGCACTCTTTGATTTGGTTTCATAGAGTTTTCTATGCCATCTTTAATATTTAAAAAAATATAACAAATTCCCAATCCTAGCCAACCAGATTTGGTGCATGCTTATTTTTTATATTTTTTTTCCAAATCACACTGATATATATGTTAAGTACACAGGATCTAATTAGTTTTTTAAAGAATAAACAACATATGACATAAATGGCTTCAACTATAATCAACTTAATTTTATTCTTTTAACCCAGTTTTAATGCATTTGTAATTACACCTATATAAAAAGACATATACCTATTTATCACGGTAAATACACATTTATTAATTTTATATATCTATAGTGTAGCTACATTTCTGCTAGAGTAATATTTAATAATATGCATATTCAGTGGTTGCATGTGAAAATTTTGTATTCAAATTTATCTTTTCTTGGTCATCACCAATTTTTCTAACATGTTTGTAACAAAAATGCTGATCAGCTCTGATCATTTTTCACTGAAGAAAGCACTAGAGGAAATCAACATACGTTAGAAAAGAAAAACGTCAGAGAACACACGAGGAAAGTATTATTTGTGAGGAAGAATAGAATTTGATTCTTTTAAGCACTTGGGGAATCTGTACTTTTTGGAATTTCTTAGAATACAATTAAAACTCTTGTTTATTTTAATAAATAATCTATTTTCCTAAGAAGGACAACCATGTATAATTTTATACTTGGCATAGACATTTTCCTCTGCTTTTCGAAAGTTATCTTTACGCCATTTTGCTTTTACAAAAGACCTACGTTTGTATCTGCTCTGGCGACCGGAAAGAAATCCGGAGTATTTTTGGTGTCACGGAGAAAGGGTAAAAGCGAAAATGGCCTTCAGTGTCTGTTTTTCAGGGAGCCATTCTAGCAGCAGCACGCACTCTGAGCAGCAAGAGGGGTACCACCAAGCACCTTCCCTGGGAACCACACTAAGCATCTCAGCATCAAGCCTCAACAGCTTTGAATTGTGTCTGTGACTATCTGTGCTTTATCTCCGTTTATTTTGTGTATCTGTAAGCAAGATGTGTCCTAAGGTAAGAGAAAAGCCTAAGAGAAGTTGTTTTGGGGGCCTGGGACCACTCACAATTTTTTCCATATAAGTTAGTGGTAATTATTTCTTTGCTTTACACCATTTTGGCTTATGAAAGCTTTCATAGAAATGCTTTACTTTCAGATAGCAAGGAAAACCTGTATGTAGTTCACAGACACCATTGCATTGGGCCCCTCCACAGTGTTGTGGTGCAGGAAGCTCAGGGAGTATTTTGGGATTTTTAAGGTGGTGTCTTGAAATTAAGTAAGGTTCTCACCTAAGAACCTAGGCTAATATTAAAGTAGGGCTTAGAAATAATTTTCGTGAGTTGAGTGATGTTTTCATTTCTTAGAGTCTTAAATGAGGGAGAAAAAATGTAAAGAAATAAAATAATTCTTCTCTTCAATTGTTCTAAGTAAGAAGAACTAACTAATTCGACTTTTTCTCTATTGCAACTTCGCTTTTAATTTGGCCTCCTAAATGGCTGTTGGATCTGCACACTTTGCCCACATTCATTTTGTCCCATTACCCATATTTGGATTACGGTGAATTCCTCCTAACATGACCAGGATAGTGCCCCCCTTTCTTTAATACATTCTTCATATTCCAGATACAGTTATTTTTTTCTCAATTGTCAATTCAATAGATGTTCCTCGTTGCTGTTATGATAAAATCCAATCACTTCCGAAATTTCTGAAAATGTATCTGTTATGCACTTTAAGACAGATCGAATGTCAACAGTATATAATATTTTTCCCTCTAAGAGCAGCAGTGCCGTGATTCTTTGGCATGAAATATTTTTTTTTCAGCAAGTTTTAATGGACAAGCCATAAAACTGAAGTTAATTCAAACTGTTTATTTTCTTTGACTAGGAAAAATAATTTAGAAGAGACAGAGCACAATAATTATATATTAAATCCTAAATTTGTCAACACTGAATAAAAATACCTCCGAAAGAGTTTTTGATTTTAATTACTTGTTATATTACATCACTTAGATTTATAGAATCATTTATGCCTACTGTATTATGCTAAATATAAACAAGAATTAAAAATCATTTAAATGGTAATTATAAATATTTGTTTGACTATGCAAAATATTTTGCACAGTGGCAATGATACACTGGTAAATCTTTACAGCAATTGATTCACTATGCATGAAATAATACTTGATTATTTTTGAAAATTTGGAATAAACCATAATGATCAATAAATTAGTTCCAGCCACAAAAGAAACACAATAAATCTTTGTTGAATGATTTAGTGCATGATATTTTGCATTGTTTTCCTTTAGGGACTCAAGTCTAAGTCCCACAAATGAAAAATTAACTGTTCTGTAGCATCATTCTGCTAGGTGCAAAAATACTGCTATAGTTATTAATTTGTAGATCAACATAGTACACCAAAAAGGGGAATTAGCTGAAAAATTAAGATTAAGCTATTTATTCCTCATACCCTTTTATGGAATAAAAGAAATAATGTACAAATAAACCCCTAAGCAGGGGCACCTGGGTGGCTCAGTCGGTTAAGCGTCTGCCTTCGGCTCAGGTCATGATCTCAGGGTCCTGGGATCGAGTCCCACATCGGGCTCCCTGCTCAGCAGGGAGCCTGCTTCTGCCTCTCCCACTCTCTCTGTGCTCTCTCTCTCTGTCTCTTTCTCAAGTAAATAAATAAAATCTTAAAAAAAAAAAAAAAAAACCTAAGCAAATGGAATAAAAGAAATCCTGTGCAAATAAACACCTAAAGAAATGGATAATTATACATGAAAAATTGACTTTTCAACAGAAGAATATTTCTTATTATATCTATCCAAAATAAACCTTGTTTCAGTTTATTCATTTCAATGGAATAAATGGACCAACAATTTTAAGTTTTAAACAAAGCCATTTGGATTCTCCCTTTACCCCTTTTCCCTAGGAAGATCTGTCACATAAACTGTTGTAGTGAACAATGTGATGCATCAACCAGGTCACAATTCAGGAATAGTTACCCCAGCTGCTACAAGGAAAGCCTCAGCTGTCAGCCCCTTCATATATACCTTACCCAAGGTGGTGTCCCCTTCCTGGGATGGCTTGCATTCAATGGGTCATTAATGTTGGGATATGAAGACCTAGCATCAGAGCTCCCAGTGACAGCTGAGGCCTTTGCGTGTCTATAATGCAGTATACTTCTCCCCATTTTTAATCCTGCTTCCCTCCTGTCCCTTCAGAGGTGTTTATACCAAGAACAGTCCCTAATAAACTGTCTGCATACTAATCTCCAACTCATAGGCTGCTTTGGAGGAGCTCAACGCAGAAAACTTCCATTCTGTACATTCCATTACATGATAGTCTTGGTATGTATAATTTAAAGATTATATGTTTTGAAATGAGCTAGTCCTTTATAGTCTGAATTCTGTAGAGCCCTATAGTTACAGATAGTTGGTTGCCTCAGGGATACCAAAAGTAACAAAGTATTTTTTTTCTATCAAACAAAACATATGCAAATTGCCTAAGGGATTATTATTATTATTCTCCAATACATTGTAGATCTGCTTTAAGTACTTGAAAACCAGTGCATTAAACCAATTAATACTTTGCTGAAATTATCAGGATTGGTAAGGTACTAAGGAAATCAGACAAAAATGGATTCTAATTATGGGATTGCTACTAATGAAATGTGTGACCTTAGGCAAGTCACTTAATTTCTCTGGGTTTCAATTTTCTCTTCAATAAAATGAGCATTTCGGGGCACCTGGGTGGTGTAGTCAGTTAAGCCTCCAACTCTTGGTTTCTGCTCAGGTCTTGATCTCAGGGTCCTGAGATCAAGCCCCACCTCGGACTCTGAGCGCAGAGTTGGCTTGAGATTCCCTCTCTCTCTCTCCCTCTGTCCCTCCTGCTCATATTCTCTCCCTCTCTCTCTCTAAAATAAATACATAAATATTTTAAAAAATGAGCATTTGAACCAAGATGGTTTAAGTTTCCTTTCAAGAAGGTCTAACAAGGAATGGATAATTCTGAAAAAAGAGGTAAGTACATAAAATATATCCACATGTTCAATCAGATAACAGTGTGTTTATCCAAATCCCATAAAAAAGGACTTTGAGGTGGTTACTGAGGGGGAGAAAAAGGCTTTGAGGGTGATGGGACAAGCTCACCACAAGTTCCTCTGTGAGCATCATGACAGATACCCTATAATGTAGCACCATCACTGGAAAGCATTACACAGTTTCAGAACCAAATTCTCCAGTCTTCTGGTATCTTGATTAGCTATGGAAGTGAGTTTTCTTTGCAATTGTGGGAACAGATTATTGCAATAAATATTGCAATTGTGGGACCAGATTTGATGAAGTTGTTGCAGTTTCTCCAAATTCTCTCCTCCCTTCTCCTGGCTGGATAAAGAGAACAGCAAATCCTAGGAGAATGTGGAAGCACAAGATGAAAAGAGCTGGGACTGCTGAATCACTGTGTGGATAAAGGCAGTCTGCCAAACAGAGACACTGCCAGTGTACTGTTCTGTGTATGTGAATTTCTGTTGTCTCTAAACCACTGACATTTTGTCTTGTTCATCATTGTTCCACTAATGATCATTACTCAAAGTTTAAAATTAATTTTTTCAAAATATTCACCTCTCAACTCCTACTAACATTATACCATGGAAGTCAGTCAATTATATAAAAGGAAATAACTCAATAATGATCTGTAAACCTCCAAATAAGTCTTTTATTTTATTTTATTTTCTGTTATTGACTTTTTTCTTTTCTATTCATGACAAGAATTGGAGCCATCTTGATTTGATTGTATCACTTGTGAAATGTATAGCTCCATATATAATTTTGTGATAGTGTTCTTCTTTAAATTATTTCCTAAATAATGTTCTTTGTCAATATATAAACTGCATCATAATGAAATATTTATTTATTTATTTATTTATTTAAAGATTTTATTTATTTATTTGACAGAGAGAGACACAGCAAGAGAGGGAATACAAGCAGTGGGAGTGGAAGAGGGAGAAGCAGGCTTCCTGCCGAGCAGGGAGCCCGATGCGGGGCTCGATCCCAGGACCTGGAATCATGGCCTGAGCCGAAGGCAGATGCTTAACGACTGAGCCACCCAGGTGCCCCGAAATATTTATTTTTTTAAAGATTTTATTTATTTGACAGAGAGAGACACAGTGAGAGAGGGAACACAAGCAGGGGGAGTGGGAGAGGGAGAAGCAGGCTTCCTGCTGAGCAGGGAGCCTGATGCGGGGCTCGATCCCAGGACCCCGGGACCACGACCTGAGCCGAAGGCAAACACTTAACAACTGAGCCACCCAGGCGCCCCCCATAATGAAATCTTTAAATAGTTTTTCTATTCTGTAGATTTATCATAATTTATTAAATAAATGAATTTATTAAATAAATTCTGAGAATGAATTTTCAGGCCATTTTTAATTTCTAGCTATTAGATATATTGTCTTGAGATTAAGTTTCTTGAGCAGCTTTTAAATAATGTTTGGTCACAGCTGATCAGCAGGTTGAATAGCAATTTAAATATTAGTTAAATCTCATAAAGTCGATTTTGCTTTGAAATCAGAGCATTCAACTACATCAATACAATTTCCTTTAGATAAATTGTTTAACCTTAAATATCTCTTGTTTTCAAAGTGTGTGTGTGTTTTTTTTTAATAACTACTCATAGCTTAGGTAAATAATATACAAAGCATTCAACCCTTGAATATAACTGATATATAGTCGGAGGCAAAAATGTAGCTATAAAATTTTTTTCAGTAAACTTAAACTATTAAGTAATGCATGTATTTATCATATATAGGATGCCATTAATGATAAAAGATTTTAGGCAACTTACTGTATTAAAATATCTAAATACAGAACAGGACAAAAATCTAGATCAGAACACAATTTGTGAGTCCAAAAAATTTTAGAAACAAATTAATAATTTTACAAGGAACAAAGGGTGCTAACATGACTGAATTTAGTATTAAAAATGCACCTCTGTTTCTAGGTAGCTACAGTAAAAAAAAAAAAAAAATAGCTCAATAATAAATCTCACTTTTTTTCATAAAGGACATAGGCAAGATTATCTAGGTAAGCAATTCTCACTGTAAATTTTAGTGAAAAAATTTATTTATAATTTTTTTTCCAATATAGGAATCATTGAGAAACAACAGAAAACCTCTGCTACTCTGATATTATCCTGGGGTATATATTCCTATTATGACGCCTGTGGATGATCAAGAATATTTACAACACTTCTACCAAATACTTTTAAAATTCAAAGAGAGTAATTTATACTCAAAGTCATTTTTCAGCAAGTAATATAAAATGCTCTTTTGGGAAGATCATTTGAGGAAAGGGACTAAGGCATGGCTATCTCCTTACTAACATATTCTTTTGTCTATAGGAGTACATACTTTATGCAAAGATCACTCCCATGGTAATGAATAATGGAAGTAAGCTACCTCAGAAGGGATAAAGATAATTAGTAGATTATTGAGTCTTGGTATTTCATTATTTTGAATATATCTAAGGTCAGCTACATGAAATCCATGTGGAAATCTAAATGGAATAAATGAGAAGGGGATGGGGATTTTTATTTGTTTAGAAAATAATTTTGGACCTTTAAAATTAAACAGAAACTTTTAAAATAGTGCTATAATATATAGTACAATTAAAATTTATACCATTTATTAGTTTGCTGCTTAAAAATATGTGAAGTTAATAATACTCTGCTAAGACTTACATTCAGTGGAAAGGTAAGATTATAAATCTAAATTAAATATAAGTGGATATAAGTATAAATATATAATAAAGGTATAAAACTCAAGGTGATAAATTATTAATCATTTAATTTAACATCAACAAGGTAGAGCTATTGTGAAAAGAAAGAATTCAGTCAAGATTCTCAGATGCAAATGTAGAGTATAAATAAAGAGCCCCCATACAATGCAATTGTCTTTATCCCTTTTCCAATATTTTTTGAATGTTGATTTTCTTCTGAGATGTACATATTAAAAAGGATGTAATAAAGTAGCAGAGATATCACTAAAAATATACCAAGATTATCAAATAGTTGAGAAATAAAGCCAAGTAGAACATGCTTGAGGCATCAGATTTTGTTCAAACTCATTGGGGAAAAAAGACTGAGAGAAAATTAAATATAGTATCTAATGATACAATAGATCTGGTAAACATGGGTAAAAAGTGACATTTCATTTGCTGAGCCATCTGCCTTTAAAAATAAAAAGTTGATAGGGATCGCATTAAATGTGTAGATTGCTCTAGATAGTATTAACATCTTCACAGTATTTGTTCTTCCAATCCATAAGCATGGAACGTCTTTCCATTTCTTTGTGTCTTCCTCAATTTCTTTCATGAATACTTTACAGTTTTCTGAGTACAGATTCTTTGCCTCTTCGGTTAGATTTAATTCCTGGGTATCTTATGGTTTTGAGTGCAATTGTAAATGGGATTTACTCCTTAATTTCTCTTTCTTCTGTCTTGTTGTTGGTGTATAGGAATGCCACTGATTTCTGTGCATTGATTTTATATCTTGCCACTTTACTGAATTCCTGCATGAGTTCTAGCAGTGTTGGGGTGGAATCTTTTGGGTTTTCCACATAAAGTATCATATCATCTGCAAAGAGTGAGAGTTTGACTTCTTCTTTGCCAATTTGGATGCCTTTTATTTCTTTTTGTTGTGTGATTGCTGTGGCTAGGACTTCTAATACTATGTTGAATAGCAGTGGTGATAGTGGACATCCCTGCCGTGTTCCTGACCTTAGAGGGAAAGCTCTCAGTTTTTCCCCATTAAGAATGATATTCGCTTTGGGTTTTTCATAGATGGCTTTTATGATATTGAGGTATGCACCCTCTATCCCTATACTCTGAGGAGTTTTGATCAAGAAAGGATGCTGTACTTTGTCAAATGCTTTTTCTGCATCAATTGAGAGGGTCATATGATTCTTGTTCTTTCTTTTATTAATGTATTATATCACATTGATTGATTTGTGGATGTTGAATCAACCTTGCAGCCCAGGAATAAATCCTACTTGGTCGTGTTGAATAATCCTTTTAATGTACTGTTGGATCCTATTGGCTAGTATTTTGATGAGAATTTTTGCATTCATGTTCATCAGGGACATTGGTTTGTAATTCTCCTTTTTGATGGGGTCTTTGTCTTGTTTTGGGATCAAGGTAATGGTGGCCTCATAAAATGAGTTTGGAAATTTTACTTCCATTTCTATTTTTTGGAACAATTTCAGAAGAATAGGTATTAATTCTTCTTTAAATGTTTGGTAGAATTCCCCTGGGAAGCCATCTGGCCCTGAGCTCTTGTTAGTGGGAGATTTTTGATTACTGCTTCAATTTCCTTAGTGGCCAAAATCTATGAAGAACTTATCAAACTCAACACCCAAAGAACAAATAATCCAATCAAGAAATGGGCAGAAGACATGAACAGACATTTTTCCAAAGAAGGCATCCAAATGGCCAACAGACACATGAAAAAGTGCTCAACATCGCTCGGCATCGGGGAAATCCAAATCAAAACTTCAATGAGATACCACCTCACACCAGTCAGATGGCTAAAATTAACAAGTCAGGAAATGACAGATGTTGGCAGGGATGCAGAGAAAGGGGAACCCTCTTACACTGTTGGTGGGAATGCAAGCTGGGGCAGCCACTCTGGAAAACAGTATGGAGGTTCCTCAAAAAGTTGAAGATAGAGCTACCATATGACCCAGCAATTGCACTACTGGGTATTTACCCCAAAGATACAAATGTAGGGACCCAAAGGGGTATGTGCCCCCCAATATTTATAGCAGCAATGTTCACAACAGCCAAACTATGGAAAGAGCCAAGATGTCCATCAACAGATGAATAGATAAAGGAGATGTGGTATATATATACAATGGAATATTATGCAGCCATCAAAAGGAATGATATCTTGCCATTTGCAAAGATGTGGATGGAAATGGAGGGTATTATGCTGAGCTAAATAAGTCAATCAGAGAAAGACATGTATCATATGACCTCACTGATATGAGGACTTCTTAATCTCAGGAAACAAACTGAGGGTTGCTAGAGTGGTGGGGGTGGGAGGGATGGGGTGTCTGGGTGATAGACATTGGGGAGGGTATGTGCTATGGTGAGCACTGTGTATTGTGTAAGATTGTTGAATCACAGATGTGTCCTCTGAGACAAATAATATATTATATGTTAAAAAAATAGGAAGATAGTAGGAAGGGAAAAATGAAGGGAGGGAAATCGGAGGGGTGACGAACTATGAGAGACTATGGACTCTGAGAAACAAACTGAGGGTTCTAGAGAGGTGGGGGTTGGGGAGATGGGTTAACCTGGTGATGGGTATTAAAGAGGGCACGTATTGAATGGAGCACTGGGTGTTATATGCAAACAATGAATCATGGAACACTACATCAAAAACTAATGATGTAATGTATGGTGATTAACATAACATAATAAAAAAAATAAATAAAATAAAAAGTTGATGTTGGTGTTAAATAGCTCTTAGTTTTTGGAAATTATTCATTCCTTTTTTTGACAATGAATATTACTGTATCAAACACAGTGTTTATCACCTGAAGAAGAAAACATTATTAAACTTGGCCCCTGAACATAAATGGCTCCCATTCTAAGAAGAAATATAGAAATAACCCTACAAATTAGAACCAAGAACTATAGGTAGTTGAGAAAATAAATGGGGCATCCATCCAGTCTCCTCTTTTACTCCTTCTTTATATGTCCCAATCCATTCTTCAGAATTACATTTTTAAAAGTTAATCACCTCATATGGTACCTTTGTATTACATCCTCTAATTATTAGTATCAAATGATTTCTTGTTCCATTTAGAATAAATTCAATACTGCTTTTTCCTTCCTGACAACCTCATGGGATTTACTTCGGCATAAGTCTCCTCCCTTATCTGACACTCCTCTTCCCTTTGCCTTCTAGACACTTTGGGCTTTTTTGCTATTTCCAGATACATCAGATATGCCTTAGGCCCTTTGGACTTGCTGTTCCCTCTGCCTACAACTTCATTGCTCAGATCTTCCCATGGCCACCTCTTCCCACGGCCACACACAATTCAGGTGGCAACTCCAATGATGCTGCACAGGATTTATACAGATCATCCTCTTCAAAGTTGTCCAGTTTTCTAATGACTACTGTATTTTTACAACTTTGCTTTCTTTGTAGCACTTATTACTATATGAAATTATATTTGTATGCATTTATTTACTTCTTTTTTATTTGACCCTCTCCATTAAAATTTAATTTTCTTGATAATTTAGACCTGGTATGTCTGGTTCACTGCTTTATCCCCAACTCTCTGTACTGTCTTCTCAATATTTTTCTGTATATCTAAACCTGTCTGAACAATGACATCTATGTAAAGCAAGGTCATATACACAAAAAAAGTGATGGAAATACAGTGTCATGGCAAAAGATCAAATGATGTTGAGAATGTCTCTCACTATTTCAGTACAAAACCTACTGTTTTTACTCACATAGGTAAGGATATAATCTGTTTCAGTTTGAGTTACCCAGAAGTAAATCCTGAGATAAGCATTCATGCGACAGAAAGATAGTAGGAGTGATTCCTACTGGAATAACTGGTGGGGAGGAGAGAAGTGAAACTGGGAAGAAAAAAATGAGCACAGGTGGGCTTCTGAGCAAAGACTCATGGAGGGTAACTGGGTTCCACAGGGGAGAACTGCAGACAGTGTGAGTCATTTTTTAGAATATCTTTAGGAAAACCAAGACAGATGGAACATTTACACACCACAGTTACTGGTTATACCTGCTCAAGGTGAAATTAGGTGCTCTAAATTTCCATAAATGTCCAACTAGGGTGAGGCAGACAAGTTTAGGCAGGCTGAGATTATCTCCAGACAAAAACACAGGTGCTGGCTGTTGGAAGTGCAAGCATCCTGAAAGCTAGATGGATATGATAAAAAAAGATCTAAGGAGACTTATGGAACAATGACACTGATTGGATTGTACAGATTAAAATATTTGAACTACCTACTTAAATCCTATTAGTCTATACAACCTGGATTATTTCAGAAGAAAGATTCCTACTGATAACAATCAGGTAGGTCCAATTGGTTTTATCATCTGAATTACCTTACATGTCTAACTGTAGTGGTACATCTTTCCTCTTTTATGTTAATAATTGTCAAAATTTAGAATACATCACATTGCTGTGCTTGCCCCTGGAGTTTCTGTTTCAATAGGTCTAAAGTGGGGCTTAAAATTTGTATTTATAAAGTTCTCAGGTGATGCTGACACTACTAATCTGAAGAACCACCATTCTTCTATTATGGATCCCCAAAATATCATTGATGGGTATTTTGAGTATTAATGAGTACTTTAAGCTATGATTGTGCTTGTTTTGTATAAAGCATATTGGTTTTAGTAATTGCAAAGTCTTATAATGTTTCATCATATTAAAAAAAAAAACACCTCTGATTTGATTTTAATGATTGGAATATATTTTACACCTTTGTAATATATCCTATTAAGAGAAATGATTGCATGGCTTTTTTGTTTATTTTTACAAATATCTTGCCAGTATTTAAGAAACAAGAGATTGCAAATGCAGTAGCCATTTAAATGTGTATTGAAAGAAATGGCATGTCTACTGACAAAAGCTACTGACACTTGGGTTATAATTGTTAAATAGTACACATACAAAAAAATATGAGACCCATCAGAGATTGTAATTAAATCAAAGGACAAACAATTTAATTTTTTGTTTCTCAGCGGGATCTCGATAGGATATGAATTTTGGTTGCTCTAGTAGATAATGCATTTTCTACAAATTCTTAAATTAGGAGGATTAGTGGATTACTTGTAGCATTTTACTTTCACTTGAAATATTGGGTAAACTTCCATTTCAGATCAAAAATAAATTAACTCTGTAAACAGTACTTTGTGTATTAGAAAAAATATGTCCATTAACCAAAATGCCTAAAAATAATTTTCTACTTTTACAAATCCTAGATGAGACCAAGAGCTACTTATAAACAATTACTCTGAAAAATTATAGTTTCTTTCAAATGAAAACTAGCTGTAGTGAAATCATCTATACATATTCTTATAACAAAGTTTCCATAAAGCTCAATCTTACATAGTGCTTTCCATGAATAAAAATTTTTTTATTGCGATTCTGTTTAAGTATTGGGTTTCTTTACTATTCACTTAAGGATGTGTTTTTGTTTTTGTTTTTTTTTTAAGATTTTATTTATTTATTTGACAGAGAGAGAGAGAGAGAGCACAAGCAGGGAAGTGGCAGGCAGAGGCAGAGGGAGAAGCAGGCTCCCCGCAGAGCAGGGGGAGCCTGCTGTGGAACTCGATCCCAGGACCCTGGGCTCATGACCTGAGCTGAAGGCAGTCGCTTAACCAACTGAGCCACCCAGGCACCCAAGGATGTGCTTTAAAATAGTCTCCTTGTTCTTTTAATTATCTGACTCTCTGTACCATTTGAATCTTCAGCTGTCAGCTATTTGATATTCTTCATAGGCAGAAAGAAATACAATTTGAGCAAAGTACTATGAACTACAAAGAATATTAGAAATATATAATTAAGATAAGAAACTTAATCAACTATTAAAAATCTCCATTATTTACATGCCAAATCTCACATATACTTCAGCATTTAAAAAAAATGAAACTAGGAAAAAAATAAAAACATAAATCTCTGGAGACCCATAAGTATACTAGAAGTAATACAATGAACCTCAGCTACCTTAAGCATATCTCTTGTTAATAGCATCAGCTCACTTTTCTTAAGTGTACTACTGCTGACCCTGGCCTAGGCACAGGGGTTGAAGAATTGCAAAATATGCATCAATCAGCAGAGCATCTTAGGGAAGCTGCAGAGCTCACTTAGCTGCTGATAGTTTGCAGAACCTACTTGACTAATATTTATTACCAGCACAGTGGCTTGATCAGAACTCACTGTCCCCACTGGGAAGTTTCCAATCACAGAATACTCTGTTTCCCTGAGAGAGGAGAATTACCTATAACATAAAAATATACATTGTGAATTCCTGCATGGGGATTTATGGAGAAACTCATCCCCATCCCACTTTGGCAGTCACACATTTGGGCAACTTGAATTGCAATATTTTCTGATACTTTCCCATCTTCAACCCTTTGAACCTTAGATTTCATTTTCCTAGGAAAAAACAATAGAAATACATTTTCTATATCTCATGTCCACATTTTTTTCTGAATCTCTTCTTTACATGTATTGTCAGTTTAACCCCTCCCACTTTTTTCAAATTATTCTTCTAACTCCTTACCCTTCTTCTATTTTCAATATGTATGCCTAGGTTAACCTTGCTCTCTCTAACACCCTGGATTGCTCTCCCTGTTCTATCCCATCACTCACTAACCAATTACAATCTGCTCCTCACTAGCATTATTGACATGATGCAAACTGGATTATATAAGAAT
This sequence comes from Phoca vitulina, assembly GCF_004348235.1. Taxonomy (NCBI): domain Eukaryota; kingdom Metazoa; phylum Chordata; class Mammalia; order Carnivora; family Phocidae; genus Phoca; species Phoca vitulina. Next base: position 21,848,568 of record NW_022589714.1, read on the forward strand.
AAAAAATATTAGATTTGATTGGGTTGGAGAAAAGAGTGTGAGGATTGGAGGCTTTCTAAGACCACTTTGGAGACCGGGCTCTGTGAATGGGGTTTAAAAAGAAAACAAATGGATAAAAAGAAACAAAGTATTCAGAAAAAAAAATCAGTGCTAAAATGGAGGTGCAAAAAATAAATAAATAAATAAATAAAAATAAAAAATAAAATGGAGGTGCCTACAGTTTCAACAGTATTTCTTATTTAAGTTAATCTGTTCAGAGTTATATTAAAACTATAATTGAAGGACGCCTGGGTGGCTCAGTTGGTTAAGCGACTGCCTTCAGCTCAGGTCCTGATCCTGGAGTCCCGGGATCGAGTCCCGCATCGGGCTCCCTGCTCAGCAGGGAGTCTGCTTCTCCCTCTGACCCTCCCCCCTCTTGTGCTCTCTCTCTCTCTCCCATTCTCTCTCTCTCAAATAAATAAATAAAATCTTTAAAAAAAAAAAAACTATAATTGATATACATGGAAACTTCGAAATTAATCAGAGACTTTCAAAGGAAGAGTAAAATGTGGCCTTTTTTTTTTCTCATGAATACTCTTTTTTTTTTTTTTTTAAGATTTTATTTATTTATTTGACAGAGAGAGACACAGCAAGAGGGGGAGCACGAGCAGGGGGAGTTGGAGAGGGAGAAGCAGGCGTCCCGCAGAGCAGGGAGCCCGATGTGGGGCTTGATCCCAGGACCCCGGGATCATGACCTGAGCCAAAGGCAGAGCTTAACGACTGAGCCACCCAGGCGCCCCATGAATACTCATTAACCTTTTTTTTTTTTTTTTGCTTCCTTGAGAAATATTATATAATTCTATAGTCTTTATTCTCAATAAAAAATGTACATGAGATTATAACATGCATAATGTTAAGTGACTTTGTTTCATACCTAAAGAATATTTTCGTATTAACAAAGTTATACCTCACTCTATTGAGTGGCTGTATTGTGGCATATATCCCACGATACTACTATGTGTTCCATGTAACTAATAATTACTTATCTGGTTCCACAGTAATACAAATCAAACATTTCAAGTATTTTCCCTCCTTGGTAATATAAATTCTTCATTGAAGATCCTTGTACTTTAGCATACCCATAGAATAAATTCCTAGAAGTTGATTTGTTGGCATCAAAAATTATGTGTCTTGGGTCTACCCCACTTACATTTTCTCACAGGGGGTTCCTTGACATTAAGGTCTCAGTTTAATGTCACCCTCTAGGGCCTGCTTGGACAACATAGTACTTTTCTCTGCTCTCTATTTTATTTCCACCATTGTACTTACCCCTAAGTGACATATTCTTTTAATACATTAGTCATTTTTGGCTGACTTTTTTGTTCTCTACTACTAGAATGCAAGTGCTCTGAGAACAGAGACTTGTTCATGACTTGTTCGCCACTGTGTCAGGCCCATAGTAGGCAGTCAACAAATAGTTGTTAAATAAACAAAATGATTATTCCTAGTATCATGGTAACATATTACAACATTTTATTTGCCACTAAGAAGAGAATAAACAATACTATGCATGTGGAATGTTTTGAGTTTCAATCCTTGGGCCTCTCCATTTTCACTATCTAGGTGACGTCATGTAGTTTTATGGCTTTAAATATGATTTATCCACAAATGACTCCTAAATGAACATTACTGGCTCAAATACAAACTCCAAAGTCATACGACACACTCAATAAAACAACTCCACCTGGACACTGAGTAGGCACCTCAAAATTAACATGTCTAAAACCAAATTTCTACTTGTATTGCCATCTGTTCCCACCACAAGGTTTCCCATGTCAGTAAATGACAGCCTCATTCTTCCTGTTGCTCAGGATGAAATCCTTGCTAATATCCTTTTCTCCTTATTTATAAACCATCAGCAAATCCTGCTGGTATTCCTTCAAGGAACCATGAAAAATTCATTCTGGAATCTATGCCACCATTTCTTATCACCTCCATTACTAGCATCCCTGTACAAACCACAATCATCTCCCATTTGGATTATTACAACAGCATCTTACCTGGTCTCCCTGCTATGCCCTTGTCCCCCTACAATCTGTTCTCAAACAAGTAGCCAGCAGATAGTTTCTAAACCTAGGTCAGGTCACATCAATCCTCTGCTAATAATCAAGATTGATATCACACTAATAATACCTCATGTTGATATGTTTCCCTGGATAGGATGCTACAAGAAGGGCATGTCACCTTGCCAGTATTTTCCCCCAAATTCATAACCTCAGTCTAATCACGAGGAAACATCAGACAAACAGCAATTGAGTGACATTCTGCAAATTACCTGGCCAGTATTTTTCAAACATGTCAAGGTCATGAAAGAAAATGAAGAATGGTCACTTACCACAGATTGGAGAAGACATGACAAATACATGCGACATGGTATACTGGATTGAATCCTGAAACAGAAAGAAGCACATTAGTGAGCCAAATGGGGAAATCTGAATAAAGTCTGTAGCTTAAAGTCTGTAAATGATAGCATTGTGCCAGTGATGATTTCTTAACTTTGATAAAAGTATTGTGCTTATTTAAGTTGTTAACATTAGAGGAAACTGGGGAAAGGTGTGTGGAAACACTCAATTCTATCTGTACAATTCTTCTGTAAATCTAAATTTATTTTAAAATTAAAAGTTAAAAAATCTTTTGGGAGCTTCACATCTCACTTAAAAAACAAACAGTAAATGTATTTTAGGGTATCCACACATTCTGCCTCTCTCCACTTGCCTTTCCCCAGCACCTCTTACCACACCTTTTACTTATTTTTCCTCATGCAACGTATTACTCTACTCCACCAATATGCCTGACTTTTTTTTTTTTTTAAACCACCAAGAAGCTCAGGCTTCAGGTCATTTACATTTTTGGAATTTCTTCTTAATTACCCACAAAGCTCTCTTCCTCATACCTCTCAGGCAGGTCTCTGCTCAGATGTAATATTAAGACTGAGACCTTCCCTGACCATCCTTCAAAAAATACCTCTTCTTCAAAAACCCCATTAGCAGTCACTATTCTATTTACTTCTTTTATTTTCCTTCATAACACCAGTCAATATATAAGTAGGAATTTATTTGTGTTTTCATGATTTTCTCCCACTACTCTGTGAGACCAAGAACTTGTTTTATTCACTGCTATATATTTTCAGTTTTTATATTTTTCTCTGCCATGTAATAGACAATCAATAAATATTCATTGTTACTGTAAGATCTCACTTAGACATGGAAAGTCAGACTCATAGAAACAGAGTAGATTGGTGATTGCCAGAAAGTTGGGGGTAGAAAAAATGAGGAGATGTTGGTCAAAGGGGACATACTTTCAGTTATAAGATGAATAAGTTCTGGAGCTCTAATGTGCTGCGTGGAGACTATAGTTAACAATATTGTATTATATGCTTGAAAGTTGCTAAGAGAGTAGATCTTAAAAGCTCTTACACACACATACATACACACATACACACACACAGAAGGAACTGTGAGGTGATGGATATGTTATAACCTTATTGTGGTAGTAAGGTAATAACCTTATTTTGGTGACCTTATTATGGTAATTTTGCAATATATACATGTATCAAATCATCACACTGTGTACCTTAAATTTATATAATATCATGTCAATAATAGCTCAGTAAATCTGGAAAAATAAATATTTGTTGACTATATATGAGAAAAAACAAAAGGGTTGATTTGGCTGGAAAATTATGAAAAACAATGATTTAAAACTTAAAAATTATAATTAGATTTATATATTTTCCATTTGTGTATTTAACATCCTAATTTATCTAGCAGATACATACTAAAAATACGTATTTTCCCAAATAGTTAAAATATACAGTTTATGTATACAGAATACATCATGTTCTTCAAGACAAACACAACTGAAGAGTCCAAACTAGCATCTATATTATTATATGTCTTTAATAATTTGTAGGGCAAATGAGTAAATGGACACATGAATGAAAAATATGGGTGCAATTTCTCTTCTTACACTCACAAGAGTTTAATTATGTTCAATTATTCATTTTATGTAGAGTTCCAAATGACAGGCAAATTTCAAAAGAAGATAATTAAATTCAATAGCAATATAAAAAAAAATTATCCCTCATCAATAGCCGTTTTACTTCAGGTACTCATAGAATGCTTTCAAAAGAATGCTTTTTCAGAGCATTAGTAACCTTTAAGGATAATAATTGTATGTGCAAATGAACCAAATAATGAATTGCTTTACTAAATTCTCTAGTTCTTGTTCTATGTATGATTCTGCAGGAAGTTCTACGACACCCTGAAAACCAGTTGTTGAATAGGATTTCAATAGTGTAATATCACACTGTGAAGTAAAAGCGTATCGTATTGGTATGAAGTTTTAGTGTACTCTGGAGTTACCTCAGAATCACAAAGCAATTAGCCAATAATGTTAAAAAGTTATGGCTAATTTAACTAATGGTTAATGGAGCCTAGTAAAACTGTCAGAGTTGATGAGCCCAGGGAGATTTTGTGCAGGAACACACATTAAAGTCAGGGTCCTTTATCTCCTTTCAGAGTTTAATCAGTATCTGGATTAATGGTTTTTGTAATGATATGCCAAAAATATGTTTTTTGTTTTTAATCTTTTTTAAAATTCAAGTGTGAATAGGAACTAAAAAGAAGGCAGAGATTTGTCACTAAGTATATTGTATAGGTCACAAAACCATGCTCAGGCAGTCTCTAGGAAAGCATAGTTTTCTATGACTACTAGCAGCTTTAATAGACATAAATAAGATGCTTCTTTCCTTTATAGTTTGAAAATACAGCAATAACTACATTTGTGATTTATTGAATGACAATGAAATACAATTAAATAAAAGACTGGTTGAAATGACATAAAAGGGAATATAGAGGAGATAGATTTGCAGAACTAAGTCTTTCAAAAAGGTTAGAAAAAATGGCAGTCTCTTCTAGACAACAGTTTTGAAGTCCCTAGCTAAAGGGCAATGCACCATCCTTTACGAGCTTCATGTTTTATTCATTAAATGGTTTGAGCTTGTAGAAGAAGTTATGTGTTTTCACAAAGCTTATGTTATAGATCCTTTACTCCAGGAAAACTCAGCTTCCTACTGTGAGAAATTCACTTGTTTCCAAAGTGCCAAATTTAAGTAATGCATGAGAATGTGGATTTATGTACCAAAGAGAGAGGAAAAAATTCTGCACAAGAAACTGAAAAAGATAGTCTTTAAAGAAATGCACCAATTAGTTAAACTATCTCAGCAAAGTTTTGGATGATCCTTGTTCACTGCTAAAAGAAAGTTTCATGTGTTCCTTGACTTCTATTAAGAATTTTTTAAATAGGTATCTGGAATAAAACTTCTGTGACAAATTGCATGTAAAGTTATTGAGAGCAACTGTGATATTGAGAGCATATCTGAAAAAACAAAAGGATCAACTTGGTTCCCAGTTTCTACCATAAAAATATTGTGCACAGGGGTGCCTTGGTGGCTCAATCAGTTAAGCGTCTGCCTTCAGCTCAGGTCATGATCCTGGAGTCCTGGATGGAGCCCTATGTCATGCTCCTTGATCAGTGGGGAGTCTGCTTCTCCCTCTCCCACTTCCTCTGCCCTCCTGCTTCTGTTCTCTCTCTCTTGCTCACTCTCAAATAAATAAATAAATCTTTTAAAAACATACAATGCACCAAAGCTTCAATTTAATATAAAAATGGACACATTATCAATGACATGGCAGGAATCAAATTATTAATGGTAAATAAATCAGAATTTCTTTAAAGTTATAACAAAGGCTTCTAAAATCTAATAGAGTTAGCCAAAATATTTTTATGAACAATTCAAAATATAAATGCAATATATTGATTCTCACATGCAAAATTATGTATTTATGTATACTGAGCTTTGATTATTGAGTGTACAATTTGCAAAGGTCTGTGTATATCACTGTGAAGAGGTGAACAAAAATGTGTATAATTTGTATTCTGAATGAATAAAAAATTACATATATATTTTTTTAATGAGTCAGACTATAATAAGTCTTAGTGGAGTCATATTATAATAACTCCCAGTATAGAGTCTAAATTTGATACAAGATTATAGCTAAAGAGATGTTAATTCTAACAAAGAAAGCTATGGTCTCAATGTTTATATCCCTCCAAAATTCATATGTTGAAATCCTATCCCTCAGGGCGCCTGGGTGGCTCAGTTGGTTAAGCGACTGCCTTCGGCTCAGGTCATGATCCTGGAGTCCCTGGATCGAGTCCCACATCGGGCTCCCTGCTCGGCAGGGAGTCTGCTTCTCCCTCTGACCCTCCCGACCCTCCCCCCTCTCATGTGCTATCTCTCTCAGTCTCTCTCTCTCAAATAAATAAATAAAATCTTTAAAAAAAAAAAAAAGAAATCCTATCCCCCAAAAGTGAGGGGTTATTAGTATATGGGGCCTTTAGGAGATGACTGGGTCATGAAGATGGGGTCCTTATGCATGGGATTAATGCCTTTATAAAAGAATCCCCAAGGGAGTGTGCTCACTCCTTATACTGTGTGGTGACATAGTAAGAAGTCTTTGATGGGAGAGGACCCTCGCCTGTATATAATGGCATCCTAATCTCAACTTCCAGACCCCAGTACTGTGAGCAACAAAGTCCTGTCGTTTGTAAGCTACCTGGGGTATTTTATATAGCAGCTGAATGGATGAGATAAGGAGGAACTGCAAAGCCTTGAAGAACTTAAAGAAGGTGGAGTCTGGGTAGAATTTCAGAAGGTGAATGTGATGAGAAAGATATATTAGGCCACTTTGTTAACAGCAACTCATCTCTTCATTCATTTAATAAGACAAATAGGAAATACCTGTTTCTCAGGCAGTACAGTGTGCCCTAGAGATGCAAAAACGAGTAAATTAGACAAGGTATCTGCACTTAAGATGACCACAGTTTAGAGAGAATAGCAGACAAATTGAAATTAAGCAATATAACATTTTCACTTCAGCCATAAAAGTACAAATGATTTATTATTAATGGATAAGGGTGAAGCTCATAGCCTAGCCTGAAGTTGTCAAATTAAATTTTCAGAGGATTAATGGGAGTTATAAAAGTTAAATAAATTTAGTCACATAACAGACAGAGGGAAGTTAAAGACACAGTTCATAAATAGTATGGTAGGTATGTAGTAAGCAACATAGAAGTCTAAGATATTAATGGAGCAGAGATTAAAAATCCTGTGGCTTTGAGAGACAGGATGGGATGTGGAGGTATGGAAAAGACCCTCCTACAGCTTCCAGCAGGTCAGCAAATGTGAGATGCACAGGAATAGAAGGCTCACTTAACTTGAGAAGAGATAACAATTTAGCTAGTTCAGGGAAATGCTCCACTTGGTGGTAAAGTACATATAACCTTCCCAGTACCTTCTTTGGTCTCTAGATGACTCTCTTAGGATTGATGAGCTTGTGCTGCCCTATGGATAGGAAAGGGGCTACATAGGAATCCTTCTGAGCCTACTCAAATTTGGTTTTCACTCCAGCCATGTTAGTAACATCCTGGTCTCAAATTCTGCTCTTACACAGCAATGCTACTGCCATTCCTCCAGTTTCCCAAACTTGAAACATGGAGTTATTTACTCATCCCCTCCAACTTTCCCCAATGTCCCTAGATATAAAGTTACCAAGTCTTAGCAATCTTCTTTCCTAAATATGTCTCTAAATTCTCCACTTACTTACTGGCATCTCTATAATTTCTGTCATCCTCACCTTTCTTTTTTTTTAATTAATTAATTAATTTATTTTTTAAAGATTTTATTTATTTATTTGACAGAGAGAGAGACACAGTGAGAGAGGGAACACAAGCAGGGGGAGTGGGAGAGGGAGAAGCAGGCTTCCTGCGGAGCAGGGAGCCCAATGCGGGGCTCGATCCCAGGACCTGGAATCATGACCTGAGCCGAAGGCAGACGCTTAACAACTGAGCCACCCAGGCGCCCCCATCCTCACCTTTCCCGTGACTTTCACTCCCTGCTGACTCATTTCTCTGTCTTAAATCTTTCTAAAACACAAAATTCAATATGATAATCCCACACACAAATCTTTTGATTAAGTGTGACTTAATCTTAGCTGGGTCAGTATTAAGGGGTGTTTTAAAGGTTTGAACCTTCTCAACAAATAAGAATATATCTTAATCTTAGCTGAGTCACCTTTGAGAAGATGTGTTAAAGGTTTGGACCTTCTAAAAAATAAGAAGAAAATACTTATGAAACATAATTTTTCATATAAAAATCAGGAAATTCATAGAACTGAGGCTCATACATTGATGTATGATGATGGGTATACAACCTCCATATTAAAAATCACTTTGTCAATGCCTTGCCATGGTGGCTACAGGATAAAATTAGAACTCCACAGTTTGCCTTAAGAAGTCCCCATTTCTATCCTGACTCATCTTTCACTATTTTCCTCTCCATTTGAGTGAGTCTTACTCTAACTTCAGAAAATTTACACATAATTTTCTCAAACTCTGTAATCTTCTTCTAACATCAGAACCTACCTGCACATTGCTAAGGCCTTTGTTTAAAAGTTCTTCTTAGACTGTTTCTGTTCTGCTAAAATTTTCCTATCTGATTAACATATCAGTTGTCATTGTATTTATTTAATTATTATGTGTCTTCTAAGCCATAAGCTCTACTTTTGTATCCACTATCATGCATAGTGTTTGGTGCTCTACAGGTTGTAAATAAATGAATATTGGTATAATAAAGGCTGATATATTAGTGTTACCTGCTGAAATGCAACATAACAAGTCTAAGTTTCAGCGGCCTACAATAAAACATTATTTCACAATCTTGGGACTATCTGTCAGCTATGGTTTGGCAAGTATTATCAGTCTTGGACGGGCAAGCATGGATTCCTGGCTTAAGGTTGGGTTTAAAGTGTGCATTGCCAATGGAAGTGATATCAACTCCGCTAGGGTAAAAATTGGTTCTTGATACGTGTGTGGGATTTTAGATATTATGATGATTTGTGTTCTTCCAAAGGGCCACAATATAGAAACAAAAATAGTATACTTGTGGTATTAAAATTTCATGTGTGGGAAAAGACATTTAGGAAAAAAAATGTCTAAAAAGTTTCCTTAGAGAAAGTCAATAAACAAAGGTGGAGATATACTAGTTTAGGTTTATCCATGTGCTTTCATTCTATAATGCATGGTGAGTGGCTACCTGTAACATACTTCTCTTCAAGGCAGAGACCAGAAGCTCTGAAAAGTCAAGTCAGATTACTCATACACACTGAGAGGCTCTGTGTGCATTATTTCTGCTTGCATTCTACTGGAGAGCGCAAAACATAAGCCCAACATTAAAAGGGGCAGGAAAGTTTACTCTGGGTATTCTAGAAGAAAGCCCTGTAAATTCACCATGCAAAGGGCATGGATCTGTAATTACATTATAAACATGAATGGAGAATTAGATACAATCATCCAATCTACCACATAATGAATTCTGGAGTTCCAGGATGAGTATAAACAACTTAAAAAGCTGTCAGTCTTTAGCACATTTGAATAGGAACAGATAAAAAAAAAAATAGAGCTGAAATTTGCAAAACAGAAAGTTTCCTTCCCTCACCTTTGTTTTCTTCTTGAACTTACATTCTGACGGTCTGTACAAAATCTTGTCAGTAGACTGTATACAACATTTTGGATTTATTGAGCTTTCATGTGATATCTGAAACATTTGCAAAGTCCTTCCATTTTAAACTACACTCAACAATTCAGAAGTTAAATTATATAAACAGAAAATAAGAGTTCATGGAGCTTAATTTCATTGGTAGTTTTGTCATTTAAAAACATTAATGGAAAACTTCTATATACTATGTCCCTATGACTGAAATAATCATAAATATACTATAAATATCATAAATTACTATGAAGTGATATCATAGGTAAAGTTACTGGATGGTCTAGGTTATCCATCAATAGGATGGAAATAAACACTTCACAGGTAACAAACTCAGACCGATAATCAAAACTTATACACTGAAGAAAAGCAGCTAATATGAGGGCTCATTGACTTTACATATACCCTAAAAACAGTACCAAAGCATTCTTTTATGGACTTGGAAAAATTCATTGATTATTAAAATGAACACTTAAGTAATTCTAAATAATAATAATAATAATAATAATAATAATAATACATCCACAACACTAAAGTATCTTAGAAATTAAAAGGAAGCTAACAAAAACAGGAACAAAAATGTTTGATTCTTTCAGATAAACAACTATGTAAAGGAAATTTACAAAGTAAAACACAGTTTGGAATCAGATACCAACTACCAGTTAGAATGTGGTTAATCAAGCAGGATCTGAAGCCTGGGCTGCCTTCTCATTCTACTTCATTAGTCATGGAAAGATTCACTTTCCTCATTTAACACTCAAGAGTAAGTATTCAACAAGTATTATTTATTCTTATTTATTTATTTATATTTTTTTATTTTTTAAATTTTATTATGTTATGTTTATCACCATACATTACATCATTAGTTTTTGATGTAGTGTTCCACGATTCATCGTTTGCATATAACACCCAGTTCTCCATTCAATATGTGCCCTCTTTAATACCCATCTCCAGGCCAACCCATCCCCCCAGCCCCCTCCCAAGAACCCTCAGTTTGTTTCTCAGAGTCCATAGTTTCCCATGGTTCATCTCCCCCACCAATTTCCCCCCTTCATCTTTCCCTTCCTACTATCTTCTTTTTTTTAACATACAACGTTATTTGTTTCAGAGGTACAGGTCTATGATTCAACAGTCTTACACAATTCACAGCGCTCACCATAGCACATATACTCTGGTTTCTCTTCAGATCCTATAAAACTTTCGCCTTTTACTAAAGATTTATTCTTATTTAATTACTAGATTTTATCCTCGAACCTCCTGGAGCAGGTTGCACAAACTTTCTCTGTAAAGGGACACACAGTAAGTTTGTTCAACTTTGTGGAGCGTAGTGTCTCTACCACAATTACTGAGCTCTGTCACCGCGGTGTGAAAACAGTCATAGACAATACACAGTGAATGGGTGTGGCTGTGTTCCAAAGAACAATGGGCCTGAAGTAGCAAGTAAACAATCCTACTGAAGAACTGTGTCTGGGAAGAAAGAAATGGAGAAGGTAGAAATTTAGCCCCCTTCATTGTTTAAGCAACTAAGATTCAAAGATTGTTTCTTACCACAATTTAACTAATCTGTCCCTTATACATACCTTTATCCTAATAACTGGAAAGAAAAAAATGACATGGAGATAGTTTATGCTGTTTGTAAGAAAATAAGAAAGTCTTCTCATCACTTAGGAGAGGAAGTTATCTGCTAAGAGTAAAAAATCAAAGTTTTTGCTTAGAACATTTGAAGAGGATAGGAAATATAAACATTTGTACTGTGTAAGAGAGGAGACAGTTACATAGAAATAATGAGACTCTTGGCCATTAATTACTGAGTGACTAGCTAAGATATAAGGCTACAAATCTGTGGAGATACCTTTATTTTAATGTGTGCATGTGTAAGTGTATGTGTGTGTGTGTGTGTGTGTGTGTGTGTTTGGAGTATCACTCAGTAGCCCCTATGTGAGCACACAAAAGTCAGACATCTATTTGATTTAGTGTTGATGATTTCCCAGGTCAACGTGAGGAAATGACATGAGGTCATGGGCAGGAAAATAGGAGGGATTCCAAAACTGGCAAGAAAATGGTTCAAGTTAAATAATCCTAAAATTGAAACTAGATAAGTATGGAAAGGAAGGAATGGAGGAATTTATAAATTAGTGAAAACAGAAGCAGCCAATTCTGTAAAAGGTAAATACTGTATTGGATATAATAGAGAAATGGTTGAAAACTTGCAATCAGAAAATGTTTGGATGATTTCAGATAAAGAACATCTCTAGAATGTTACTCAAGAGTATAAGTTTATGGATCTGAAAGTGGTTTTGAACAGGGAGGAAGCTGACTCTCTCATCTCTAGGACATGTGGGGCATGGAAGGTTAGGCACCATTGGAACAAACTGGGCCCAGACGCTTTATTATTCCCCATCCCAAGAAGCCACTGGTTAGACAGCACAGAATTTTTTTTTAATTTTATTTTATTATGTTATGTTAGTCACCATACAATACATCATTAGTTTTTGATGTAGTGATCCACAAGTCATTGTTTTCATATAACACCCGGTTCCAAATGCAGTACATGACCTCCTTAATACCCATCACTGGGCTAACCCATCCCCCACCCCACCCCCATCTAAAACCCTCAGATTGTTTCTCAGAGTCCACAGTCTCTCATGGTTCATCTCTCCCTCTGATTCCCCCCATTCATTTTTCCCTTCCTTCTCCTAATGTCCTCCATGTTCATCTAAGCAGAAAATCAACGAAGAAACAACAGCTTTGAATGACACACTGGACCAGATGGACCTCATAGATATATACAGAACATTCTACCCTAAAACAAGAGAATACTCATTCTTCTCGAGCACACATGGAACTTTCTCCAGAATAGACCACATACTGGGTCACAAATCAGGTCTCAACTGATACAAAAAGATTGAGATTATTCCCTGCATATTCCCAGACCATAATGCTTTAAAACTGGAATTCAATCACAAGAAAAAATTTGGAAGAAATTCAAACACTTGGAAGCTAAAGACCACTCTGCTCAAGAATGTTTGGGTCAACCAGGAAATCAAAGAAGAACTTAAACAATTCATGGAAATCAATGAGAACTACAACACATTGGTCCAAAACCTATGGGATACTGCAAAGGCAGTCCTAAGGGGGAAATACATAGCCATCCAAGCCTCACTCAAAAAAAATAGAAAAATCCCGAATTCATCAACTAACTCTACACCTTAAAGAACCAGAGAAAAAGCAACAAACAATGCCTAAGCCACACATTAGAAGAGAAATAATTAAGATTAAACCAGAGATCAATGAATTAGAAACCAGAAACACAGTAGATCAGATCAATGAAACTAGAAGTTGGTTCTTTGAAAGAATTAATAAGATCGATAAACCACTGGCCAGACTTATCCAAAAGAAAAGAGAAAGGACCCAAATTAATAAAATTATGAATGAAAGGGGAGAGATCACAACTAACACCAAGGAAATAGAAACAATTATTAGAAATTATTATCAACAACTATATGCCAATAAACTGAGCAATCTGGATGAAATGGATGCCTTTCTGGAAACCTATAAACTCCCAAAACTGAAACAGGAAGAAATTGACAACCTGAATAGGCCAATAACCAGTAACGAGATTGAAGCAGTGATCAAAAACCTCCCAAAAAACAAGAGTCTAGGGCCTGATGGATTCCTTGGAGAATTCTACCAAACATTCAAAGAAGAAATAATACCTATTCTACTGAAGCTGTTTCAAAAAACAGAAACAGAAAGAAAGTTTCCAGACTCATTCTATGAGGCCAGCATTACCTTAATCCCCAAACCAGGCAAAGACCCCATCAAAAAGGAGAATTTCAGATCAATATCCCTGATGAATATGGATTCCAAAATCCTCAACAAAATCCTAGCTAATAGGATCCAACAATACACTAAAAGGATCATCCACCATGACCAAGTGGGATTTAACCCCGGGATGCAAGGGTGGTTCAACATTCGCAAATCAATCAATGTGATAGAACACATTTATAAGAGGAGAGAGAAGAACCATATGGTCCTCTCAATTGATGCAGAAAAAGCATTTGACACAATACAGCATCCTTTCCTGATTAAAACTCTTCAGAGTATAGGGATAGAGGGAACATTCCTCAAGTTCATAAAATCCATCTCTGAGAAACCCACAGTGAATATCATCCTCAGTGGGGAAAAGCTGAGAGCCTTTCCCTTAAGATCAGGAACACATCAAGGATGTTTTCAACATAGTACTAGAAGTCCTAGCAACAGCGATCAGACAACAGAAAGAAATAAAAGGTATTCAGATTGGCAAAGAAGAAGTCAAACTCTCTCTTTTCGCAGATGACATGATACTTTATGTGGAAAACCCAAAAGACTCCACCCCCAAATTACTAGAACTCATATAGCAATTCAGTGATGTGGCAGGATACAAAATCAATGCACCGAAATTAGTTGCTCTCTTATACACTAACAATGCAACTGTAGAAAGAGAAATCAGAGAAACTATTCCATTTACTATAGCACCAAAGACTATAAGATACCTCGGAATAAACCTAACCAAAGAGGTAAAGGATCTATACTCTAGGAACTACAGAACACTCATGAAAGAAACTGAAGACACAAAAAGATGGAAAAACATTCCGTGCTCATGGATCAGAAGAATAAACATTGTTAAAATGTCTATGCTACCCAGAGCAATCTATACCTTCAATGCCATCCCAATCAAAATTCCAATGACATTTTTCAAAGTGCTGGAACAAACAATCCTAAATTTTTTTTAAAAAAAGATTTTATTTATTTATTTGACAGTGAGAGAGGGAACACAAGCAGGGGGATTGGGAGAGGGAGAAGCAGGCTTCCTGCCGAGCAGAGAGCCCGATGTGGGACTCGATCCCAAGACGCTGGGATCATGACATGAGCCGAAGGCAGACGCTTAATGACTGAGCCACCCAGGCGCCCCAAACAATCCTAAAATTTGTATAGAATCAGAAAAGATCCCGAATTACCAAGGAAATGTTGAAAAAGAAAAACAAAGCTGGGGGCATCACGTTGCCCGATTTCAAGCTATATTACAAAGCAGTGATCATCAAGACAGCATGGTACTGGCACAAAAACAGACATATAGACCAATGGAACAGAATAGAGAGCCCAGATATGGACCCTCAACTCTATGGTCAAATAATCTTCAACAAAGCAGGAAAAATATGCAATGGAAAAAAGACAGTCTCTTCAATAAATGGTGCTGGGAAAATTGGACAGCCACGTGCAGAAGAATGAAACTTGACCATTCTCTAGCACCATACACAAAGATAAACTCAAAATGGATGAAAGACCTCAATGTGAGACAGGAATCCATCAAAATCCTAGAGGAGAACATAGGCAGTAACCTCTTTGATATTGGCCACAGCAACTGCTTTCAAGATACATCTCCAAAAGTTAGTGAAACAAAAGCAAAAATGAACTTTTAGGACTTCATCAAGATAAAAAGCTTCTGTACAGCAAAGGAAACAGTTAACAAAACATAGAGGCAACCCACAGAATGGGAGAAGATATTTGCAAATGACACTACAGATAAAGGGCTGGTATCCAAGATCTATAAAGAACTTCTCAAACTCAACACCCAAAAAACAAATAATCAAGTCCAAAAATGCGCAGAAGATATGAACAGACACTTCTCTGAAGTAGACATACAAAGGGCTAACAGACACATGAAAAAATGTTCATCATCATTAGCCATCAGGGAAATTCAAATCAAACCCACATTGAGATATCACCTTACACCAGTTAGAATGGCAAAAATTGACAAGTAAAGAAACAACAAATGTTGGAGGGGTTGTGGAGAAAGGGGAACCCTCTTACACTGTCGGTGGGAATGCAAGTTGGTACAGCCACTTTGGAAAACAGTGTAGAGTTGCCTCAAAAATTTAAAAATAGAGCTACCCTATGACCCAGCAATTGCACCCCTGGGTATTTACCCCAAAGACACAGATGTAGGGAAAAGAAGGGCCATATGCACCTCAATGTTCAGGGCAGCAATGTCCACAATAGCCCAACTATAGAAAGAGCCGAGATGCCCTTCAACAGATGAATGGATAATGAAGATGTGGTCCATATATACAATGGAATATTACTCAGCCATCAGAAAGGATGAATACCCAACTTTTACATCAACATGGGTGGGACTGGAGGAGATCATGCTAAGTGAAATAAGTCAAGCAGAGAAAATCAATTATCACATGGTTTCACTTATTTGTGGAACATAAGGAATAGAGAGCATAGAATTTTAAGAGAATTTATTCTAGAAGAGAAACGAATAAGAAGTCTTACACCAGATGAGTGATTTCCACAATTTCATGGAATTCAGAGACATATGAGAGCTTGTTGATTGATAGAAGAGAGCATGAACGATCATATGAACAAGAAGGTCCGGCAGGAGAAGTGAGCCACTCTTACTGAGAACTCAGATAGACTCTGCTTTCAGAGTTCATGGATACATAAAATTGAAAGATAAAAAGTAGCTCTAAATAGGGATTTGAGGACGCCTGGGTGGCTCAGTCAATTAAGCGTCTGTGTCTGCCTTCGGCTCAGGTCATGATCCCGGGGTCCTGGGGTTGAGCCCCGCGTCGGGCTCCCTGCTCAGCAGGGAGTCTCCTTCTCCCTCTACCCCACCCCCTGCTTGTGCTCTCTCTCTCTCTCTCAATCTCTCTCAAATAAAATATTTAAAAAAAAAAATAAAACAAATAGGGATTTAAAAATGGACATATCTGTCAGCTATGAAATAGCCATATGACTGAACCAAAAACTGTTTTGAGAATAGTTACACCAGTCTGTCCCCTTCTCTGCCGCCCACCCCAACACTAGAAGACAGTAGCCAGGCTTTTGCATTTAACCATAAATAGTCTGAGCATAAGTTAAAAGAACTGTCAGGAGACAGGCTTCCTGGTAAAAAGTGATCACCCCCACAAAAAGAATCTGAAGGGATCCAAAGGTCATCTCTTCTCCAACACATCGAAAGAGGAACAAAAGCCCTGTCAACCTTCTCTTTAGTTAGAAACCCACTGGGGGTAAAAACCTAATAACAATGAAGGAACTCTATTAAGAATGATTTATAGTACTCAGCGTAGTATCTTGTTGTTTATGATTACAAAAAGTAACAATTAAGAGAAAAACAAGGATTATTTACTGACAAGTTTAAAATTCTAATTAGATTCAAAAAGATATTGCTTCCACAACCAGTAAAATATTAACAAGAAAAACATAGTTTAATCAGAATACAAGTAAAAGTTTTAGAAAATAAAAATACTAATACAAAAAATAGTAAGTTTTAAATGACAGTTATTTTTCAAAAAAAAGAAATTGTAGAGCTAATGAAGATGAGAATCTTCATCATAAAAGTACTCGCAAAGTCCTATACAGTATGAAAAAAAAAATGAAACAAAACAAAAGAATCACATCTAGCAACTTCATTTGGATACTTCTGTAAGACTTCAAAAAGATATAAAAGATTCTTTATCCTTCGAAAGAAAAAAAAGCAGGCCACTTAGAAAAATATCACATTAGCATTCATTTATCTTAAAATGTATGTTAGAGGAAAATAGAAAATGAGTTGAAGTATGGAAAATTTACTTTGATTGAAGAATTCAGTACTCTGTAAATTAATAATATAAATCAATAGTTTCTGCTAATTATCAGCAAAAGTAAAGATATTTGTCAGATATACAGACTATCAGAAACGTTACCTTTTTTGAAATACATTAATTGAGGTAATGTTCAGTAAAGAGGAGGATAAGAGAGAAGGAATTGCTGTTATGATATCTTGCTCCAGCTGTTGGGAACAGTGAAGGGAGGCTTTAGTGGGACAGATCTGTAGTAGGGCTGAGAGAAAATCCTATACAGACTACAGCAGAAGATTGCAAATTCCTTGGGAAAATACCACCAGAAAGAAAGCAATTATAAATACTAAAAAATATGATAGAAATACTGATTTCTGTGGAGAGTATGATGAAAGCCTATATTACAGCTTGTTCATCAAGAGAAAAGAAAGTCAAATGAAAACGTTGAAAGAAACAAGAGTTGCAAAAGTATACCATAGTCCAAGTAGAAAGCAAATTAAAATGTTGCATGATTTTGAACAAGTATTATAGTGCCTAACTACTCAGGTTATGTTAAACTATGCTTCAGTTCATACACATCTGACGTCTCAGTGACTTAACAAATAGAGATTTACATGTTCTAAGTCAGGGTCTGTCCTGGGCTCATTGGTTCTGTAGTGTGGCTGCCTTCCAAATGGTGGGTGACTCAGGGATTCAGATTGCTTATATCTCATCATCATATCATCTGGAACGCATAGGATGCAGATCATACATCAAGAGAGGAATATGCTGGAGGCTACAATAGTGTTGTCCTATTCACTGGTAGTAGGTGGTTTTATAGCCCCAAGTGTAAAAAATCTGGGAAATGAAGGGAGCATACACACATTCAGTGAACAGTAAATGCTTCTACCACAGAGTGTAGAATCTGAGAATCAATTTCACCTTGACACCAGAAAATTTCTTGTCTAAGTGCTACAGAGAATCTGGCTTTGGACCCACAGAGAAGAAAATTAGTCTCAGCATATTTATTGGATCTGCCACAGCCAGTATTATTACAGCCATAATAAGAGAAGCATTCTTTATTGTTAACACTGCAGCACATATAAAAAATAGCTTATTTATGATTTTAAAGCAAAATGAATATAAAAGTAGTTTTATGATATAAAGGTAAAATCATTGTTGTCAAGATGGAAGTTAACAGGGGAGAGGTAAATACAAGGAAAATTATTAATATCTACATTTCACATATTAGAGAGTTGAATATACTACTTATATTTATTGGAACCAGAGATAAAAGATGTAAGTCAGCTGTAAAGATAGTCAACTGAAAAACTAATATAGAAAGTATGAACATAGTAGGACTAAAGAAGACATGGTATATGTTAAAACATCTTAACCTTTTTCATAGTGGGGGACAATAGATGTCTTTTGATTAAGAAAGAGAAAAGATATTATTTAAGTTACAGAGGCAATCAAAATAATTAAAAATGAAACATTTAAGAATCATTTCTATAGCAAGTAAAACTGAAGGGTAGAAGGTGAGTTTGAAGACTGTACTATTTATTATAAATATTTCTTTATCATTTAATTGAAACAGGATGACTTATGGGACTTTGGTTATTGCAGATGGATTTCTGAGGTCCCAAAGCTGAGGATGGTGAGTGCTAAGAACCCATTCTTTTTTCATGAGAATTGTTACTGATCCAGAAGGTCCACAGGATAGTTCTCTGATTCCTAGCTCATCATCCACTTTCTGATTATAAGAAAAACAGAATGAAAAGTCCAAAAATGAGGAGAATTCCAAAGAGTCTGGTATTGGTATTTTAGTTCCCTGATACAGAGTGCTAACAAATAGTTTCCTTTTTTTCATGGTCAAGGGCAGTGATGGTACTCTTCCATCTTAAGACAAGTGAGGGGAGGCTTCGAGAGTATAAATCAAAACTATGGGTTTTTCTGTCCAAACGGATTGACTCTTTCCTCTGGATGATGGCTGAGCTGATGAACTATGTAGACTATCATAAGCTACTACCCTACCGGAGAGCTGAGAGAACTTTGAGAAGGTAGTCTATGCCCTCTGGAGCTGGGAAGTTATAGGAGGAAACTACTTGTAAATGACTCTCAGCCTAAAGATGAGAAGCTGGCTGGAGCTGTCAGGGATTCCATGTTAAAAGAAAATCCAGGAGAAAGATACACCTCTCTTCCAGAATTTCATCAGTTTCACAGTGGCCTTAGTGGACACCACAGAAGAAAGACAGGCTGATCCATTTGAAAGGACCCAGCAGAAAGGGCTGCCTGAGGTAGTGAGGCAACCCCAGAAGAGAATGTTTTTGTGATTTGTGCCATCAAAGGAGGAATTGAGGGGAAGTCACAATAGAGTAGTTTGCCCACTGCAGGGAATGGTATAATTATTCGTTTACCCCATCTGGCAAGACTTTGAGGAGCCAAAATCACCCTGTATGAGAAAGAGGCAGTATTTGAGTGCCTGTTACTCAAGAAAGCACCCTTCAGATTAGGGCATCATGTATCAAATGAGACCTTGTTATTTTCCTTTTATCTCTCTCTCCATTGTGTCCCTGGAGGAAACAGAAGCAGCTTGGATAGCAGGGGGATAAGACTGAAAGAACAAGACAAAAGGACAGGTCTTGTGATATTCATTATCACCACAAGTTAAGGAGTATGGGTCAGGGAGAGCAGAGAGATGAGTGTGAGAAGATTTAACTGAGATGTGAGATAAAAGTTTGATTTAGATTGGACTGGGTTTCTTTACATTTGAACAAGACCTAGAATTCTTTGATGGGACACAGCTTCCCTGTCACCCTTAACTGGTGTTGGCAAAGAGGGAAACTGATATAAACAGTGGATAAGATAGGGTGTCATTCCCATTTCATATCAAGTAAGCTTCCTTAGAATTTTATTTTTCCTTTGAAGATGAAGCAGCTTCTACATTTATAACTTTGAAAATCTGAGGATTTGCATTTTGAGTCTGTATTCAATTGTTTTGTTTCTTTTAAATGTTTTTTTCTTTTTTTGAGCCTTTCGATCCCCAAAATATTATGCATTCTCTAGATGTTTTGAGGCCGGCTTTGTATTTTACATTATTCAGAGCATCCCAATTGGTTGTTCATTTCTTATTTTTACTATTCCTTTAATTCGTCAAACTCCTAGCTTTATCACTTATCAGAATAGAAACAAGTACACTGTCAATGTTGTGTGTATATAAGCATGTGTGTGTTTGTGCCTAACTCTGAAAATAATTCATATTTGAAAGAGTTGTAGAGGACACTAAATAAAGTCAGCAAAGCTGTACTAACCAATTTTTCAACATAAGTTTTTAGTTGTAACAATTGTATGTTTGATTGCTACAACTAACTAGAGTAGGCATGTTTTAAAAATCTCGTTTTATCCATTTGTTCAACAAACACTTAGTAAACTCATTGTTAGGTACACAGAATACCAGGCAGACCACAGATGCATTTATTGCCCTCAGATAAATAATAGACTAGGGGAACTAGGGATAGTAAATAAATACACAAATACTAATAATTGCAGGCATATTTAAAAAACTATAAAGGAAAAGCAATGGATGTCTTAAAAAATAGATATTAGCACTGAGACCTCATGCATGAACAAGGTTAATGAGAAGAGGAGTAAAAGTATCACACACATTTCATGAATTTGTTCATTCTCTGTGCAGATATTCTTTTTTTTACTATTATTTTTAAAGCATTTCATTTATTTATTTTTAAAGATTTTATTTATTTATTTGACAGAGAGAGACACAGCGAGAGAGGGAACACAAGCAGGGGGAATGGGAGAGGGAGAAGCAGGCTTCCCGCCGAGCAGGGAACCCGATGTGGGACTCGATCCCAGGACCCTGAGATCATGACCTGAGCCAAAGGCAGATGCTTAACCGACTGAGCCACCCAGGCGCCCCTCTCTGTGCAGATATTCTGAGGTCAAAAGATGCATCTCATGTTAGAGGCACAGAAAGATTAGATTTCATAACTCTCCACCAAAATTAATACTTGGAAACATGTTTCCTGACATTTCTATCATACACGTACACCTTGTGTTTCCAGTTATAATAAATAATACTCAGATTATTTCTGCTTCAGAAAGAATTTTTTATGATTTCATCTGAGCTGGATGATTTGGGAACAGAAAGCCTAAAGAAATGAATGCATCGTGTTGAAGGCAGGACACATGTCTACATCAGAAATGGTGTTACTAGAGTGATCTTTGGTCCTGACAATATAGACAATGTCCATTTTCAACAAACACACATTGATGTCTCAGAATAAGCTAGATGAAAGTAGAAAATGTGACTATTTTTTCTCCTGAGTCTATTTATTCTCTATTTGGTTTAATTTGCTGGCAAAAGAGGGATTGCAAATATTCATTATTTACAACACTATGATAATCCTTGCTAAAGAGCATTACTAAAAACCAGCTCAAAACAAATAAATTGAAGGAGCAAAAAGTAAGCACATTAATGACTTTTTAAATAAAATCCTTGAACTAAGTACAATAAAGAGTATTTACATTTAACAGTATTTAAAATTAAGAACTTTGAATTCAAGCATCTTATTCTTGGCAGGTGATATCAATGATCCAATTACTTATGGTAATAGAAGCCTCCTCCGCTATTAACAGGTGTTTGTATTTATGACTTGATCAAGAAGGTATCAGTAAACACCCTCTGCATTCTCTGTGGCACTTGCAATTTCATTTGAATACATTTATAAAAACCTTAATGTACTTGCTACTGAGTTTATATTTTCAAAGTCCAGATGAGGAATAAAAGGATATTTTATACACTTGAAGAAAACAGATCTCCATTTCTCTTAATCCTTTGGAAAGTTTAGGGAAAAAGTAACACATGTTTGGATTTTCCAGTTTCCCAGATAGTGACTCATACTCGTACTGTTCATTTTACATTTTTTTTAATAATTGTTCAGTGGCTCCTGATGTATCTTTTTTCCTTGTCTGAATGAATTTTTAGTAATTTATCATATATCTGTGATAACAATAACTACAGAGGATATATTATTGAGTAAAACAAAATTTAGGTTTATTATAATAATTTCAGCCACGAGTATTTTGTATATTTCATCTGTATCTCAGTAAAGTATTCATAACTCTCTGAAAGTCATAAGCAGGAAACCACAGAAGTATACCAAACTATAGTCATTTCAATCACAGTCTATGAAAAATTCAGAAAGCAGAGCTACCAAATATTATCTTTTGAATTATAGAAACAAATACTACAGACATTGCCAAAATCTCTACTCTCGTTTGAACTGATTTAAAATTTATAGTGAGAAAAACTCCTCCAATAATATACAGACTCTATGTAAAGAATGTAAAAAGAAAAAAAAATAGCATGAGTACTATATAAGTCCTATGTTTTGCTCTTTTAGTCTGCTTTAGAGCATACTCTGCCAAATTGTTTTAATAATGTTCAGTGAACCTCATAAGTACTAAAATATTATCTGTGGTCTTAACCATAGCTGGGACACAAGAAGGATATTACTGATAACCCCTATAAAATAAATACATATGCACATTCTATGGTCAGTAGGCTTGTTATTTCAAATATAGGTTAGATTAAGAGGTTGAAAATTTCAAACCCAAAGGTGTCCTTGGAATGGATTGAACCTCCTGATTTTCTGCATTCTATTTTGGTATCAGTCTAATTGTCAGTCTTTGATATCAATTTTTGTTTTCCCTTAAAACAGTGGCGAAATCAGATCTTATTAATCATGTAGAAAAAAAAAAACAAAAGGAAGAGGCAGGGGAGGAGGAGGAGAGAAGGAGAAGGGGAAGGAGAAATATCAGAAAGAGTGGCTGAGATCAATGGAGTAATATCAAATATCCCTTAATGTTATTTGAACAGAAAATAATTAGGCAGAAAAACTAACAAATACAAAATAACCCAAAACAAATTAAAACGAAATAAAAAAGACCTTTGACTCTTGGTACCAGAAACTCCTACCTATCTTCAAGCATAGACTTAGCCCCAAGTTTTAGTAAATAACTGAAAATCACTATGATGGCATAAGTGAGTAGAAATACTCAAGTTCTACTTTCACATATGTAATTTTCTTTATGTATGTTATGTTTCACTAAGTAGTTAAAAAAATACTGCTGTGCAGCATATTCTGTATAATAACATATTAATATTATTTTCTAATAGTATACTTACAAATTCTCACAGTAATGCTAAATATATATTGATTCTATAAGTGAGTTTGCAGGGAGAGAGGGAGAGAAAGAATCTTAAGCCGGCTCCATGCCCAGCACAGAGCCTGACATGGGGCTCCATCTTTTGACTAGTTAAATAAAAATGTACATTAAACTGCTTCATTGAAAATGAAATTTAAAATATACTGCACAATTATTTGAATATTGTGGTAAAAATGGTACACTCTTAAGTTTTTAGAGGAAGTGTGAAACTGGTACAATAATCCTAGAAGCATTCTTGAATTTGTATATATAAGCATTTTTATATTTTCAAAAAAAGACTCACAATAACTTGCTATTTTCTTAAAACAAGTTGTGGCTAAAGGTTTTAAGAGCTATGGAATGCCTCTATGCTTTGACCCAGTAATTTTGTTGTGTCAATATTTACTATTAGGAAATCATATAATAAGCAGAAAAGTTAAATAAGCAAATATATTCATGTCAGATTTATAATAACTAGCATTTGGAACACAAGGATATATGATAAAATGCATTTTTACATGAATTCAATAAATATGTAGTTAGAAACTACATTTTTCTAACTCTAATTAGAAGTAGGTAGTCAGAAACAGAAGGTTGCAGAATTAGGAAAATTATGATATATTATGTATAATGCTTAGACTAAAATGACACTATTATTATTGTAACAACAAAGGATATATGCATAAACCCAGGTAGGAATAGGAAAAGAAGGTGAAAATACTAATTTATTAAGTTCTTGTTTTCCTTTCCTTCTTTAATATCATATTGCAAAAAGCAGAAATAAAATTTATTGAGTGCTTGTATTTTACCAAGAGCTATATTTATGTTATTTTATTGATGCTCAACCCAGGATGCATATTAAAATTATAATACAGCAGTTATTTTTCTTCCTTTCCTAATGGCATATACAATAATGGTGCATTTTCAATTAATGGGGATTAAGATGAGATGAAATATTGCCTGTGGTTTGGCTTTTATTTTCTGGTTGGAACTTAGCCTCAGAGAGATTTACTATTTTGCTCAAGATCACATTGCCAGTTACGTGAAATGATATGTGAATCAAGTCATATCTAATTTCAAAGTCTTCACTTTTTTCACCAAAAATGAGAAATAAATGAGAAATAAGGAATAAGGAAATGAGAAATAAATAAATATGTCCTAGATACCATAGACTTTTCTATAGAGAAGACATGCAGGACCTGCCAATATGTATCTGTGTCTATGATCTTTTATTTATATGCCAAACAAGTTTTTTTTTCCTCAACACACACAACACACATACACACACACACACGTCATTTTCTTTTGTGAATATTTTTATAAGTATTTTATTTTTTTAATTTTTAAAATTTAAATTCAATTAATTAACATATATTTTTAGTTTCAGCAGTGGAGGTCAACAATTCATCAGTCTTATATAACACCCAGTGTCCGTTACATCATGTGCTGTCCTTAATGTCTATCACCCAGTTACCCCATCCCTCCATGTCCCTCCCCTCCAGCAAACCTCAGTTTCTTTCCTGTGATTAAGTCTTTTATAGTTTGTCTCCCTCTCGGATTTCATCTTGTTTTATTTTTTCCTCTCTTCCCCTATGATCCTCTGTTTTGTTTCTTAAATTCCACATATCAGTGGAATAATATGATAATTGTCTTTCTCTGATTGACTTTTTTCACTTAGCATAATACCCTCTAGTTCCATCGATGTCAATGCAAATGACAAGATTTCATTTTCTGATGGCTGAGTAGTATTCCATTGTGTGTGTGTGTGTGTGTATGTGTGTGTATACACCACATTTTCTTTATCCATTAATCTGTCGATGGACATCTGGCATCTGGTCTCTTTCCATAGTTTGGCCATTGTGGACACTGCTGCTTTTATAAGTATTTTAAAGGCAAATCAGGAGAGAGTATTCCAGAAGCTGCTAGCCAAATTATTTTAATGGTGTGATCCTAATTTATTTTATTCACTTCAAATCACACTTGCTCATACTTCCATATTACTATTTATACATATTTTAATAAGTTATGATATTTTTTAAAAGATCATCACTTCTTAACAAATGTATTATATTCTTGAACAGTGATTTTCCTTTTTGTATTTGTTCCCACAGCAAGTTTGGTTTATCTCCTCCTTACACTTAACCAACCTGAGCTGTAATGATCAATCTATTTGTTTTTTTTTGGAGGGGGGGCTGTTGCTTGTTTGGGGCAAGAGGGAGCTGTGTGAACTCATTACCAAAAGATCATGGCACAAAAATGCTGTTCAATAAATGCATACAAAATGAAACAATAAGTGTTAAACTCCCTAAAATTGTATGGCCTTATGTTTAATTTCAGTACAACGTCATAGCCTGAACCAAATCTAAAAGTAAATACAAAAAATCTTGAAACTTAAGTCTTTGATGAAGTCTCTTAAAGACAAGGAGGAAGGAGATAAAACAGCACAGCACACAACAAAATTCTAAAAACACTGTTTTCCATTTCTCCCTGAATTCTTATATAGCATGAGTGTTGATATAAATCTCACTTTTCTTAAACTCTAACACTTGGACTTTTCTCTCAAACTAACTTAGTCTTCCTTACTCTTTACCCATTTTGTGTGTACTTTAAGAATCCTATGTTTTTAAAATATAAATTTATCTAGTCTTTCTGTCTTGATAATTTTACTCTTCACCCATTACCATGAACTGCCTATCAAATTTTAGATATATGTAGGTAGATTAAAAACAAAAACACTCTTAGAATGGTCTTAGTGTGAAAAACTAAATATATGCTAGAAATTTTTCATTTTGTGCAAGTCACAGAATGAATGCAGAATGAAAAAATTTTG
Organism: Phoca vitulina; assembly: GCF_004348235.1. Lineage (NCBI taxonomy): Eukaryota > Metazoa > Chordata > Mammalia > Carnivora > Phocidae > Phoca > Phoca vitulina. Next base: position 21,874,858 of record NW_022589714.1, read on the forward strand.
CTATACACCTTCTACTTTTTTTCAATTCCCAGTCCCAATTTTGCAGTATACATATGAGCTCATGAAAAACCCTGAATATTTTTCTTTCCTCTAGTTGGGTGCCGAGTGAAGAGGAATAGTTTGATTCTTTTTATCAATGGAGTTCTTCATGAAGGAAAGAATTTGATTAGTTTGGAACTGACTTTGTTTTGGTAAAATTATACTTCAGAAACACAAAAGCAAAGAAATCTGTTCTTTTAAAAAGTGCAATGTCATCTTAATCTGAGAGGTGAAAATGGAACTATTCATTGTTGCTTTTTACTAAAATAAACTGGGTTTATATACAACTTCTGATATTAAAACATTAGAGACAGGTCTCTCTCCGAAGCAGATTTGGATTAGAGTACTGGTTTCCCCAACATAAATTTAACTTAATGTTGAAAAATTCAAACATGTAGCAATTCACTCAAATTTTATGGTTACTTTACTTGGAACACTGAGTAAAGACCACATGAGTGGATATAAGAATTTTCACACATGTATTTGGAATATATTTCTCCTTGCCTCCTGACTATTAGCACTGCCATTCTCTACTGCTAGTTCTGCAAGATCTCAGATTAGAGGACAAGAGGATCCTTTTACTTCTGAAGGTGGATGCTACACAAATGAAATGATAAAAAGCCCTGGAGATTTTTTTATGATGGGGAGTGAGCTAACTCTCACATACAAGCACTCAATAGAAAATACCAAAACACATGAGCCTAAGATTTTAGGGCCTTTTAGTGGATTGGACCCTGTCAACTTAATGGGATTATGATCCCCCAACTTCACTTGACCGAATGGTTCTGGCTTAGAGTTGACCACAAGAGAAATTTGTATGAGGTTTGGAAGGAAGAAGGGCTTGACCTCCATATGCTGTGAAGCTGGGTGGGCACAGGACACCACTGAAGTGTGAGATGCTGTCTCTGATACACCAGCTAGCCTGGTTGGCATGGTTGGGGCAGTTGCAGGATGTGCCGCTCTACCAGGTTGTACCAGCTCAATTACTTCATCTTCTCCGAGTGTTAACGCTGTGCATGCTCAGCCACGTGACCAAAGTCAGCAGGCTCTTCTGTAGGTCATCTACAGAAGAGTTGTTCCACCAACATTAGAGGCATTGAGAAGCAAATGTGGGTTCCAGTGTGTCCTTGCTCCCCCAGTTCATGTCTAGCTTTTCTTCCTAACTGCAGCCCTGCTAACTTACAGCAACTTCAGGAGCAACAACCTTTCTTCATGCACCTTTTTACATCCTTTTTATTATGCAAGACATAATCTCTACACTATGTACCTTATTCTTTATCATAAATAGTGTTTCAGCATTCCTTGAAACTCTGACCAGCACATGTCTATGGGCTAATAGGATAGGCAACTATGCTCAGCACTCTTTATCTTTTATTCTCTCAGAAATTTTTACAAATTTTTGGGGTGCCTGTGTGGCTTAGTTGGTTAAACCTCTGCCTTCGGCTCAGGTTATGATCTCGGGGTCCTGGGATTGAGACCCATGTCAGGCTCCCTGCTCAGCGGGGAGTCTGTTTCTCCCTCTCCTTCTGCCCCTCCACCACCCCGTTTGTGCTCTCTTTCTCTCTCTTGTTCTCACTCTCTCAAAATAAATAAAATATTTTAAAAAAAGGAATTTTTACTAACTTTTAAAACACATAATATGACCTTAATAAGAGGAAGTTAAGGGAAACAACTGAATTCATACGTGAAGTAAATAGGTACAAAGAAAGTTAATGGCCTGGAGTTAAGGTTTAAGAAGCTCTGCTAAGTGACTTGGTAGCTTTACATGGAGAGCATAGGCAAAGGAGAGGCGATAGCAAATATGAAGATGGTTTTGTAGTTTCTGGAGGTGCTTATATTAGTTTTCTATCTATGTCATAACAAATCACCACAAATGTAGGGCTGTGTTCCTTCTGAAGCCTCTAGGGGGAAATCAGTGTCCTTGCCTTTTCAAGCTTCTAAAGGCTATCCACATTCCTCGGCAACATAACCACCTTCCTTCATCTTCAAAGCCAGAAATGTATCTTCCTCTGACCTCAGCCCAGAAAAGTTCTTCCCTTTAAAGGATTTGTGCAATTACACTGACCCATCTGGATAATCTAGGACCATCTTCCCATCTCAAGGTCTTTACCTTAGCCGCATCTGCAGACTTTTTGCCATATAAGTGAATATACTCTCAGGTTCCAAGGACTAGGATATGGACATTTTTGGGGGACCATTTTTCTGCCTAGTATAGTGTCTGAAGATTTCACTGAAATTATTTATAGAAAAGCCTACAGAAAAGCTATACTTCCTATCTGTCAGGGAGGATTTATCATTTGGATATATTCCGATTTAAATCCTAACCAAAATGTGATCTTAGACATGAAGCTGAAAAATGAAAATCAGTGAAAGATTTTTTTTATTTATGCTTTTATTTTCAGAATAGTGGAGCAATTTATTGTCTTATATTGTTCTGATTTTTTTAAGTACATAGTACAAAACATGCTCCAATTCTTGAATGAGATCATAAAATCAAGGAAGTAGAAGATTTGAGAAAGGTGGAAAATATTATAACTACTTTCTTGTCAAAGCCTGTGTACATATGCCAAAGAAAAGTAGTTAGTATTCCTTTAAAATTAATCTTTTTATGTATCTCAATTACTTTCCCTTTTATAAACCTAGTCAATGAAAAGCTTTTCATTTGTTATTCTAAATTCAAGAAAATCTATAGTTTTGTTTTGTTTTGTTTTTTAATTTCTGGAGGGTTAGTCATAACAAGGCTGATGCATTAACAGTCAGCAGTTATTTTTCACAATCTTTTGACAAATATAGTTTATCACCCTAAGGGGATATACACATTCTTCTACCATGGACATTTTAACAAATATATAATTTCAAACTCAGTAGTCTTTAGATAATAACTTTTGAAACTGATCTATTTCCCTCTTTTGCAAGCAGAGACCAAAATTTAATTTTGCAGTGAAGAAATGGAGAATAAACATGATCTTAATTCAAATATTAAAGTAAATGACATACCAATATCTTCTCATTTTAATAGTAGTCCAGTAGTCCATTTTTGCAATCTCAAGAAATATTGGGTCAAATTCTTCACTCAAAATCTCACTTTAAGGCCTGTGATTTAAACTAACATTTTACATAAATAAATCTAAAACAATGTATTGGAGACCTATAATGTTTTTCCAAGTATAAATTATCTCACTTATTTTTCCTGAGATAGGTATTAAATGAAACGTTGTATAGATGATTACTCTGAGACTCTTTAAGATTTTATTTATTTATTTATTTATTTATTTATTTATTTATTTATTTATTTAGAGCATGAGCAGGGGGAGGGGCAGAGGGATAAGAGAGAGAGAGCCTCAAGCCAACTCCACACTGAACATGGAGCCTGACAGGGGGCTTAGCCTCAAGACCCTGAGATAATGAGTGGAGCCAAAATCAAGAGTCAAACACTTAACTGACTGGGCCACCCAGGTGCCCCAGATGATTACTCTGAGACTCTTGAGTTGAATAAGCCTGTTCAGATCTTGGACCCTAGTGATCCTGAATTTATACCATATGCCTTTCCGACCACACCAAGTCTCTTAATTTTTCTAAGCAGAAGCTGTTATGAGCTGTTGGTCCCTAGCTCCTATGCCTGTATTATTTCCCACCCTTTTCTCAGCCACTATGTAAGAGTCAGATATTTGCTTTCTATTTATAACATGTTACTCCTTGTATCCTAATACATTTCCTCATCTCTAATTCACTGGTTGGCTGACTCGGGTCCTGTAGCTATCCATCAAAATATGCTTTTATTAAATTTTTCCTCTTAATAGTGTTAACCAAAATATTTTAAATACTTATATTTAGGGGCGCCTGGGTGGCTCAGTTGGTTGAGCATCTGCCTTCGGCTCAGGTCATGATCCCAGGGTCCTGGGATCGAGCCCCGCATAGGGCCCCCTGCTCCGCGGGAAGCCTGCTTCTCCCTCTCCCACTCCCCCTGCTTGTGTTCCCTCTCTCACTGTGTCTCTCTCTGTCAAATAAACAAATAAAATCTTTAAAAACAGAAAAACAAAAAAACTTATATTTAACTAAAATTGTCTTCCAGGTGAATTTGTGATATGCTATTGGCACTTGAATGAAAAGTTTGCTATTCATCAAGGTGACTTCATTACTTCCTTTCTAGGAGATGCACAATGGCTTTATATTACATTGTTAAAAAATGAGATGCAGCTACATTTTCAAAATTACAATTTTCAAAATCTATTAGGTTTTAAGATAATATTTGAACCAAATTATTTTGAATAAATTGTCAAGTATTAAGATAATTTAAAATTTTACAGGAATGTAAATGTAGAAAAAATACATCAATAAGATGCTTCACAATAATTTATGTCATTTAACAGTGTCACATTGAAATTGTCTTGGTTATTGGGCAAAATGGTCCTTGAAATGTCCCAATGTATTCATTGTGCAGGATTGTGATACCATAGGTAGTTTGCCTTGATTAATATAAAAAAGGAGAACACATTGTTTTTGGCCACCTTCTCCCCCATTATTTTACTATATGCTATTGTCAATATATCATTTTCCAAAGGTAAAACTATAACTCACATATAAATATAAGATAAACATGAACATGTTCATGAAAAATGAAAAAGCCAATAAGATGCCATCTTATTGCCCCATAGGCCAAATCCAACCACTTACTAATTTTTTTAAATGAAGTTTTATTGGAACACAGCAATATTCTTTGATTATGTATTGTTTATAGTCACCTTTAAACTGCAATGATAAAGTAGTCGAGGCAGAGACATGTCCTGCAAAACAGAACATGTTTATTATCTGAATCTATACAAGAAAAGCTTGGTGACCCTGATACAGTACTTCAGAAAATCATTTAAGAGAGAAAAGAGCAAAAGAATATGATGCTAGGTGACATACAACACTGTTTTGTGTCCTATAAGACAATAAAAGCATAACCTTTGTGGTTATTTTGTCTATTGGGCTGCAGTCTACAATGTAACATTTAACTTCTTACCACCTGGGTTCTGATCAAATAGTAAATTGCAATGTGGAATATTCCTACCTACTTCTATATCATGAAAGAATCCTTTGGTATGTTGGTTAAACATTGCCTCAATATGTCATTGAAAGGATATACTGTACTCTCTTTTGATTCCCAAGTTTGGGATGATTTTTTTTTTAACACCAGTAAACCAAAAAAAACAAAAAAACAAAAAAAAAGGACAATCCAAATTCAATCTTCTGGTTTTCATTCTGTTATCTAATCATATCTTTGTCCTGATTTCATTATACTTGGTTATGAAGGAGTTGCTAAGGCACATACAAAATGTTTAAAATGTAGTGCCTTAAAAATGTCCATAGAAATGATCCCTATTTATGATTTTATTTCTCCATCCCTTAGGCTATGGCATTACTTTTATACCTCTGACATTTATTATATTCTAGATAATATTATATGGTTACTTGGTACACATGAGGCTCTCTTATTAGACTATAATATAGTTTGTATCATAACAGAGTCCACTGCTGTTACTAATTACTGTTTATTAATTTTGGTAGTTCTTTAATACAAACAGACTTAGTTTTTATAGGATATTTTTAAGTTTGGTAAATAATCATACATCATATGAAACAGCATGAGGTTTTGTAATCAAGTAATATAGAGTTCTCTAGTCTGTACCTCAGAATATTTTTAAAGTCAGGGTTACATTTATTTGCAAACCTTTAATACTCTCCCAAGATATTGTTCTCCTGTATCAATTGTAAGAGAATTTCATTGTTTTCTTGCTGCCTATGGAGCTGTAGACATTCTAAAAGGGTCTTTTTTTATTAAATCTACTAAAGACATAGAAATAATATTTGACCCCCTTTGTATTGCTGAAGCAAATGTTACATTGGCAATTTGCTATTTTCAACTCGTTATATGGCTTTTGCTATGACAAATATTTATAGGTTCAGTCTTCTATTGTTGCAAATAATATTATTCTGCTGACATATCTGGTCATTATTTCTATAAGCCATGCTAACTTCAGTAACACATTTAGGTAAGAAGACATTTGTTTTTGTCAAAAAACTTTTTTTTTTCATATATGTTCATGATGTACTCAAATTGTGAACCATCCAAAGATGATCCCAAACACCATAAAATAAATAAAGCATAAATATTATATTTAGAATTTTAAGAATCTGTATAAATACATAATATCGAACCTCAAATTTTTGTGTGCATAATAATTATTTGGAAAGCTTTTCATCACGCAGGTAACAGAAATCCACCCTTAGAGATTTTAAGATTAGAAGTCAGCAGCATGTCCAGAAACTGAATTGTATTAAGTTCTTGAGAAGAATAAGCTGGAGGTTGTCTGATGTTAAACTGATAATAATGCTCTAAAGTGTGCATTTTTACTGCTAGTCTCTTTTAAAAATCTTAGAATAATGTATAAACTGTATTTGTTTCCTTATACTTAGGAGAGTGGTAAATATTTCTAGTTTTAGTCAATTTATTTAGTTTCATACACATGTTGAACTGATGAATCATGAGATGAATCTTCATAGGAATTTTATTTATTTTGAGGGGTAATTTAAATTTTTTGAGTATAGTTGACACACAAAATTACATTAGTTTCAGGTGTACAGCATAGTGATTCAACTTCTCTATATGATACGCTCTGCTCACCACAAGTGTAGCTGCCATCTGTGACCATACAATGCTATTCCAATATCATTGACTATATTCCCTATGCCCTTTTATTTCCATGACTTATTGATTCTGTAAGAATTTAAATAATTGATCCAATATATCTTCCCTAAGAGAGAACCTATAATGTGGGATCACTTGTTCAACTCAGTGGGTCAAAGTGGGAGAATCAGGAGATCTCGTCTACCTTCCACCTGTGGCCCTGCTTAGTGTCAGTGGAGGGTGAATATAAAGACTAGATTTTGGGGGCACCTGGGTGGCTCAGTCGGTTAAGCATCTGCCTTCAGCTCAGGAAATGATCTTGGGGTAGAGCCCCACTTCTGGCTGGCTCCCTGCTCAGTGGGGAGCCTGCTTCTCCCTTTCCCTCTGCCTGCTGCTCCCCCTGCTTCTCTCTCTGCCAAATAAATAAATACAATCTTTAAAAAAAAATAAAGATTAGATTCTTTCTGAGGTATAATGTTAGGTCAAAGTGGACGGAAAGACTGGATATATTTGTCAAATAAGGACATATGTAAAATAGGAATTAGAAGCAAAATCAGGGCAATAAGGTAAGTGAGCTTGAAGAAACAGAGGGAAGTGAATGATTTACTTTTTAAAAATATTCTAAAGCCCCACTGCCAGTGACTTTCAATGAATATGTCCAAAATGGGGCCCAGCAATTTTAAAAACAATCTTAGTTGATTATGACATAGTCTGTTACCCTCCCTTAAAAAAGAAATTCACTTCTAATAGTTCAAACACTGTGTCTATTTTCTATCATATTTGCCCTAATTCCTATCATAATTCTCAGCACAGAACACAAAAATTATTTATTAATTTTTTAAAGTTTGCTTTAAACATTGATGGTAATGGAGAGAGAGAGGGAGAGGGGTTGAGAGGGAGAGAGAGAAAGAGAGAGAGGGAGAGAGAGAAATGCTAACATAGAGAGATACAAACAAGATTAAGTCTGTGTGGAGAAAAAAATCAATATCATAACTTCAACACACATTCGCCTACACACCACTACCACCACCGATAAAAAAAAAAAGAAAAAAAGAAAGAAAGAACAAGTGTTGACATGAAAAATGAAATTGCTGGGTTCCAATGTCATACACTAGGGAGCATAGAATCAAGACTTAAATGACCCTAAATTAACTGGCACGACTTATAAAAAGAGTGTGTTATACCTGTCAGTAACAACTAAAATAAAACTTAGAATGTTTCATGGAAATCCTATAGTATACACATTTCCTCTGAAATTTAACCACAAGTTATTTTTTTTATTTGTTTGTTTTTGATTTAATAATAACAATGTAGGGGAGATCTAGAAAGAAAAGCTGTATAGGAAAGCAGTTATATTTCAGACAGGCTGAAATTTAACCAATAAGCACAATATTTAAATTATTATAATTTTGACCAAACTGAATTACCATATATCCATAGAAATGAATCTCCCAGGCCATGTTAGATCCTCTCTTTTTAAGATTCATCAGCACCTTCACCTTCCTTTCAGAACATTCTGTACACTTAAACATTTTTTTTAATGGATGTGTTCTCTGACAAACTGCTAGTGAAATGTTTATAGAACACATAAATATTTCATTCACAACAGTAACTCCAGTTCCAAGAGAGTTCTGGTACATAGTAAATCCTCAACAAATATTTGCTAAATGAATGACTGAATAAATGAATGAGTGGTGTTTGTGAATTGAATTTTCAGTTTTTAAAAGCAAAGCCATAGGGGCTCCTGGGTGGCTCAGTTGGTTAAGTGTCTGACTTCAGCTCAGATCATGATCTCAGGGTCCTGGGATCGAGCCCTTCGTCTGGCTCAGCACTCAGCAAAAAAATCTACTTGTCCCTCCTCTCTCCCTCTGCCCCTAACTCCACTTGTGCTCTCTCTATCTCTCTCTCAAAATTAAAAAAAGAAAAAATGAAGCCATAGAGCCTGCATGTATAGTAGATTGATTTCAATGAAAGTGACTTTTAGAATAATCCTAGAAATGTTTGGCTATATTAGGTTCAGACTTGACTTTAAAGGAAACCTTTAATGATGTTCAGAAACTTAATTTAAATTTAGAAATAACTTGTAGCCATTGGAATCTTTTAGAAGCTTTTGATGTGTCTATAAATACATATGGGAAATAATTTTGGCAGCATCATTAACTGAGGACAAGAGGAATGAGGCAGAGAGATCCTCTGTTCATCTCAATCTTCTGTGAATAAATTCATTTCCTCAGGCATGAGACAGAATAAAAACCTAGCCATGGGAATTCTTTAGAGAGACCTGGAAATTTAGGTAATTTGGCAAAAATTGAGGGCAACTGACTCAAGCCTTTGTGGAAAGTAGAGCCAATCTATCGAAAAGCTGTTGATGAATGGCCAAGGGGATCTGTGTAACAAAAGGGCAAAACCTTTGTTAATATGTAGGCCTGAAGCAGTAACCATTAGTTGCAGGCATGATCGTGGTTTAAGAATAACAGGCTCAGATATTTCTTAAGTTACTAGTTTCCAGATTCATTTGTTGGAAAAACAAACAAACAAGAAACTAGTGAGCTCAGTGTGTGTAAGAAACTGGATTAGATATAAAAAACTATTTGAGTTGTATACTAATTTGTAGCATTAAAATTTTGTTGGGGAAATTATATATATTTAAAAAACACAACTCAAGGTAATGATCCATATACCATACGAAAATTATACATGGCCCTAAGGAGATAAGAAATAAGAGTATTATTGGTGCTTATCAATCCGTGTGCTTCTGAGCAAGCCACCCCATGCATCTTTTCTGTTTCCATTTTTGTTGTTACACGGGATTGTGGCAATGTCACTCAAGCACCAATTTATAGATTCATAAAGTGTTATGGCAGGAATGCAACTTAGAGGTTACTTGCTCCACTTTTCGGCTACAGATTTCCTTGACATTAATTTAGCACAAAGGAAAGTATCTGCTGAAAATGCCTCAGTCACGCTCAGACAGCAGCTCTCATGCAGTGGGAATCTGATCATTAAGAGGCACACACACTTTACTACAGCCCTTTATGGGAAAGAATTTCAGCTAGGCAATGTAAGTGGTCTTGGACAATGAAAACTGGGGAGAAGAAAATAATTTTGTATTTGCCATAAGTTATTTTTCCTCTCGACACTCAAAAGAAAGAGCAATAGGCATTCCCCACATCTAATTACTTAGATCTCTGTGCTGTGTATATTTTCTAAACTGAAATTACTTTGTCATAAACAAGAATTAGCAGGGACTTTTCCCTAAATCAGTCCAAGTTCTGTGGTATCAAATACTAATGGGCCTGAAATAGTTTATGCAAGTGAATCAATACTGTGCAATTTTTCCTTTTGACTGCTAATGGTGAAGATATTTTGCTATTTTGAATTACTGTCTATGATCATTTTATTTCCTTTCAACTGAATTAAATTCTGAGAAACATGACATCTTTTCTTTCAATACCATAATGGATATTTCGGATTTAAGAATGGGTGATTATTTTAACCATTACTCCTCCATCTAGTCACCAGGAAGTGAATCACCTTATTATCTACAGCATAACTTTATGTTCTTGGTCACAGTCATATTTTCAGGGAATTACTCTGTTTCTTATTGTGTATGTAAATACAGCACTTGAATTCCTGTGTCTGGAACACATACCTCGTAGGATACCAGAGCAAAATCTGAGAAAGATAAGAACAAGTAAGTTCTTGAAATGACTTTCTGGGATTCATAGTCTGCCTTTTTTGGGCATGCATCAGGAAAAATAACAATCCTTTATTTGTTTTTTGTTCACCTCAGTACCATCTAGGAGTATCAGGTATTAGCAGTTTAAAATGTGCCCTTTCCTTCCTGAAGCACTCTGCTGTAAGTAGCTTGCACAACAATATAACACAAAACAGCACATTTGTGAATACCATAGTGTATGGAGCAGGCATCTCAGTTTGGATCCTTTGCCTCCTTTGCATTCCCCCAAACACAACCACAGTCGAAATATCTTCAACCTCTTCAATATTCTTCAAACTTTTTTTCTGTGTGTTTTCTACCTTTTATATTTTCTTTTGTTTACCTTCTATTTTCTACTTTTTTTTTACCTTTCCAGTACATCTCCTGGAGACCGCGAATTCCTTGGGATTAGGGTTTGTGGTTTATTTATATTTATACCCCCAAGTGTCTATCATAGTGCCTGACATACAGCTAAAGAATACTCTGTGTTGGTGAAAAAACATATGAATTCATAGTGCATGTCGCAGACAGATTAATCTATCAATATTGCCTACCATGTTTATCATTTATTCCTTATCAGCTTCTTTTCTCTGCCTCTCCACAACGCCTTTTCCCACTCTTCAAATACACAAACCCCTTCTTCCTATTCACCCTCAGCAGTTATGATGCTACCCATTGCAAAGATGAAATAACATAAATAAAAGTAAAACTTTTCACCTTTCTCCCACCCTGTATATCTACAGAGATAAATTTGTTTAAACACAATTAAAGCAGTGCCTTTCTTCCTGTCCAAGTTTACTCCCTCCATATATATATATATTTTTTAATTGAGATAAAACTGGCATATAACACTGTGGAATTTTGAAATAATTTGGTCATTATGCATCTTTGTCTTATACTCCAAAAGTTTAGCTTTTGTGGTATTTTTGAAGTAGTAATACATGTTAAAACCATAGATTTAAGTAAATCCTGCTAAAAGCATACCATATAGAAGGACTCTCCAGAAATAAATACCAATACAATTTTTAAGTTTTGTGTGTTTGTCAGCAGGTTTGTCATTGGCTTATTTTAAAATGATTTCTCACTACTTGCCCTTCCCTTGGTCATCCCACTGTAAAGAAGATAATAAATTGCAGACCTGCTGATAACCCTTCATTTACAATATTGTAAGCTATGTTTATAAAAATAAGAGGACAATTATTGACTGTACAAATCCACACTAGGAAGTAAGGCTGATGCTAGCAATAACCCTGAGAGGGAAGTACACTGTGATAGTTTCCTCAATTGCTGATTCGAACACAAATAAATGTAAATATACACAAAGATAACTTTTTCTAGCAAATTTTACCAGTATTTTTATTCAAAACAAAAATCCTCCCAGCAATCTCTAGAACAGTTCAGTACAAATTGGACCTAAAACCTCTAATAAGCTATTGAATAAAGACCAAGGAGTTTCAAACAGCCCTAAACCAAACATGAGAAGCACTGATCATTTGTGCATGTCTAGTGTCCAATTTAAAATGAGGGATTGTTTTGGATCATGTAGATATAGACTCAACCATGAAAATAGCAGTTTTGCTCAATTGCCCTGAGAAAATGAAGAAATCCCTTGAAAAAATAAAAGATTAAGCCAGAGTGCTAGGGGCAAATTGTTAATAATTGTTATGGGACTTGATTGGCTCATAAATGCTTCACTCTATCATATTAACCACTTCCTTCTGAGGAAGGTATCAGTCCTACAAACTTGTTTCCATATGCTTACTGGACCTAGTAAAGAACTAGTCTGGGAAGGCAGAGGATGCTTGGGAGGAAAAATGAAGCTAGTTTTATGTATATTCTCTAGAAAGAAGCAGCAGCGGAAAGAGGGATAAGGGGGAATGGGGAAGAGAGAGAAATTTAGCACTACAGTGTCTCTTGGATAGTGGGAGAGAGGTAATAACTAGTAAAAAAACTAGACTTTTGAGAATTTTTATGGTTCCATGATAGAACAACATTACCTACAATAGGAATCAAGATTATGAATTTATCACCTTCTGTTTTCTTCTATTACAACTGTGAAATAAAAAAAAAAATCAAAGGCATTTCAGAACATATAGTGTCACTGGTTCTGGCTTCTGGGATCTTAGTAATGAGTATAAGACGTTGCCACAGTGTAAGACTTTCAGTGTCCTAGCACATCACCTGCTCTATTGCGTATCTGCTGGGTAACATTGACTTAATTCCCTAACTGCTCTAACCCTCACTTTCCTCAACTCCATAGAGGGGCAATAATAATTTTTATGTCCTACAGTTGTCATTAAATGAAGGGTTTATAAAGATTTCTGACAGGGGTGCATGGGTGGCTCAGTCGGTTAAGCATCTGCCTTTGGCTCAGATCATGATCCCAGAGTCCCGGGATGGAGCCCTGTGTCAGGCTCCCTGCTCAGTGAGGAGTATGCTTCTCCCCCGCTCTTGTGCACTTGCGCATGCTCTCTCTCTCTCTCTCCCTATCAAATAAATAAAATCTTTAAAAAAAGAGATTTCTGACATACAGAAAGCACAAAACAAATGATACTTTATATCAATGCTACTCAATTTCATTATCTAAGACATCATTAATTATAAAATGCATTTCAATATTATAAATAGTAAAATGAGAAAAATGTGCTTTTTGTTGAATATGAGAAAGATCAAAAACAAGTTGGAAATAAAAATAATGGCTCTAAATTAAGTAAATCAGCCTAAAATTTTTGAAACTTGTAGGTATTAGTAAGCAGGAAATATATACTTCTGTACCTGCCCAATTAAACATTTTAATGCTTTTCATTTTATTTTTAATATATTTTTCCAAGTTGTTGGATCGAATTTTATGAGATACATACTTCTTGTAGTATAAAACTTGAGTAGAAAGTATTATTTATGCTACTAAGATGGAAGAAGCATTGGTTTATATTTGTTTGAAATGTATAGAAATATGCACATTAAGTGTAATAGAAACAAAATAAAAATGGTAGCTCCTATAAAAGACCTTAAGTCCTTATATCACTTACTAAAGTGTAGAGCTAGAAAAGATTAAGGAACATAATTAGCATTATCCATGTGTTAGAATTTATAACTGCTTGTAAGATATTCCAAATCACAAACACTTTTCACAAAATGAATGAGAGATGTAGTTTTGTGTACAGATGATGACAGTACTATGATACATGGAACTGACTAGTCTCGCGTTGTCATTCTGGGGTACTAGTTCAATTATAATGAGTGTACAATTCCCCGAGCCTAGATCAGCACAGGGGGACGAGACACTCTTACTCATTCTGTTCTTCTTAACAGAAGAAGCCCTATACTGTCTCTTGGCCAAAAACAGAATTCTCTGAAAAACCGGTCAAAATTATATCACACAGCAGTTTGATGAAAGGCTCTTTGTCGTGTCAATGGAGTCATTGAAGTAGCTGTCATGGGGGGCTACAGAAACCTGTAAGTCTAGTGATCCAATATGTACTACAATCTATGTTTCTGTGCTTTTCCTTTTCTTTTCATTTTTGTCCCCCCACAGAGGGGAGATGTTATCTTCCTCAGAGTTATATACAACAAGCAACGATTTCAGAGTAACATGGTCCATAGGGCTCCATGTGTGTGAGGTTTTACTGACCACCTCTTCCAGGTCATAAACCCGTATCCATGTTCTCCATGTCATCCAAAGTGCCAGGCTGTGTCACAAGTTAGGAGGCATTTGAACACCAACTGCATGCTTGACCTAGAACCAGCGAGTTCTCACAACAGCCCAAAGCCTAGTAGTAACTCAGTTCTTTATCAACTAATTTATATTCTTTTAATTATGCTGAACTCTTTGCTTTTTGTTTCACTATCCTCCGTGAGGCCAATCAGGTCACAAGAATTCTTCTGGTGTGTGGTGTTCTGATCCTCTTCAAGGCTCTAGTCGTAGGTCTAAATATCCATTTATAACCTTATCTTCAGAATGTTCCATGCTTGGAGAAACAGAAGACTGTCAGCAAAGAACACCATGGTAGTGGGAGATGTGATCGGTTTCCTCGAGCAAAACTGCTTGGCAATACCACTGCCACCCAAGAATTCCCTCTGCTTTGGGATCTGAAGTAGCCTATGTTATAAACTAAATTCTGGGATCCAAAGTTTAAAAAAACCTCAACAAACACCCTATCCCCTATGTACTTTTCTTTGTATGTGTACCCTCAATCTATAAACTGTACAGACTCCCCTGGTGGTCTAGTGGTTAGGACTCGGCGCTCTCTCATATAAACTGTACAGACTCCCCTGGTGGTCTAGTGGTTAGGACTCGGTGCTCTCTCATATAAACTGTACAGACTGCTTAGGTATAGGAACACCTTATGGACAGACCTTCACTTTATCACCATATGTATCCAAAAATCTTTCCTTATATAATCTGAAAACTAATGACACAAGCAAATATGTATGCTGTCCTGCTATGAAAAATGATACTTATGCCTAATGTCCTAGAACACAGCAGATAAGAAAAGCTAAATTTAGACCAAGACATATCATTTCACATAGTCTCTAAACATGGGTGTGTCCCAGAAGAGAAGAGCTAAGTGACTCCTCAAAGCACCACTTTTTGAAAAGCCTGTTATGGCTGAAATGCATTTTCCGGCATGAAGCAAATAACACAGATTTGGTGCTGTTCTAATTACTTTGCTTACATTCAGCTTCACCCATTTCCTTTCTCAAAAGACTGATATTCAGTGGTCTCTGTGATGATCCCAGTCTTGTCACACTGTTTGTAGTTGTGTATGGCTAGAACTATAAAACTCCTACCTTTTAGGGTTTTGAAGAAAGTGCTGAAGTACAAATGAGTATTTCCTCTCACTGTTTCCATGTGCCCTGGACTGACAGACATATCCCTTCAACAGTATGTGGCTAACACATTCTTTTTATTCTTCCTCCCATGCTCATGCACATTAGCAATACATTATGAGTTGCATCCTCAGACCTCATGGATATAAAATCTTCTGTCTTGTTTTTCAGCAACAATCTCGTTCCTTTTGTTTTTTATATGCCTTCATCTCCACTATTTTCAGGGTTAGAAGTGATGAGCTGTGCTAGCATTATTTCACTGATAAATATTTTCCCTTTATTCCTCTTTTTCCAGTTTTTTTTTTTTCCATCTTCCTTCCTTAGCTGCTTCTCCTGAATTTTTTTTTTCATTTTCCACCATGAGGGGTTAACTTTTGTACATATTGAAATCACAGTATTTATTTTTATCTATGAAGATTTTAATTATTATACTTTATCATATGAGACATTTGGGCTTCTAGCTTATTGGCTCTTTTTAATTGTTTAATTCTTTGCTCAAAAATTGCATTTTTAATTAAAAAGATCTTTGTGTTTTGGTTTGATTATTTTATTTTAAATTCTGAAGCTGGCACTATACTGGAAATCTAAGTTTCCCAAAAGACTAGTCTCTGTATTAGAGATAGTTCACAAAAGAGTCTCAAGTATAACAAAAAATAGATGCATTTTCAGCATGATATAATCCATATTCATTTTCTGACTTGAGTATTCTTTTTCCTTTGATTAAATTGAAACAGGTGGTAACTTTAATCACTACTCATTATCTTATATTCATCACTTACTATTTTACTAAAATTCTTGTAAAATGTCATAATTATAACTATTTCAGTTTTTTTGTTCACATCTCAATGCATGATATCCATTATTGCTCAAGGAAATATTTAATCTAAAAACAGTATTATTCAAAGAATAGATAAATGAGTCACAATTTTATTCATCATAATTCATTTGTACATACTTAGAAGTAGGAAAATAGACATACACAGAGCAAAATAATTTCTTTGACTTTGCAATATACAATCTAAACATGAAAAATTACTGTACAAATCATGTATATTTTTATGTAGCATTTGAGTAGTTTACATAAAGTATGGACATTAGGGTATATCACTTAAATAAATAAAATAAGGAATCCAAAGTAACTAACAAGCTCCCCATATGTATTTCAAAATATAATTTCAGAAAAATAAAAAATAAAATATTAGTTTTACAAAAAAAATAGTTTTCCAAATAATAAGAAATTAAGAATTAACAGTGGAAGCATCATTTAAATAAACAGAATTCAGTAAGTGAGCAGAAAAGCCTGAACTATGATAATTATTTGTGAGGTGAGAGTAAAATAATGAAAGATCTTTACCATGTGATAACTGAGCAGCTTCCCTCTATATAAAAAAATACAGTTCACCTCTCTTTTCCACCTATGTTTGGAAACAGATTAAGATAATATGACCTGACAATGTAGACACAAGAGTGAGGACACACCTAAAGAGGAAGAGAAAACCTCTCAAGTTTTGAAGAATCCATGGATTCCAAATCTGTGTCCCACCCCAGAAGATGATTTAGGGAAAAAAGATAAGAAAATCAATAGGAAAATAGGCAAACAAACATTTGATAGCAAACTCTTGATTATTAAATATATTTTGTCTATTCAAAACATTGGAAGTTCTCGTTTATTAAAAAAGATAATTTAATTAATTAATTAATTTATTTATTTGAGAGAGAGAGAGAGCAGGGGAGGGGCAGAGGGAGAAGGAGAGAGAGAACCTTAAGCAGGCTCCACACCCAGCGTGGAGCTCTATCTCACAACCCTGAGGTCATGACCTGAGCCAAAATAAAGTCAGATGCTTAACTGACTGAGCTACCCAGGATCCCCTAAAAAAGAGGATTTTAAAGAGATACAGTATAATTTCACCTTTTACCAAGAAATGAGTTTCATTGATTACTCTGAGAATGAAGGAATTTTGTTAAGCAGACTTTTAATAAAACTTCAAAATGAAGTCAACTGGATTAAAAACATATCTGATGCATAAAATAACAACTTTGTCTACTAAGCAAGAAATACAAGAAAGATAAGGCTTTCCAGAAAAGCACCTTATGTCTTTGCTAATTAAAAACATCAGGGAAAAGGGATGCGATTTCCTTAAGCAAGTGACTCTTGTAGTGAATGGCAGACCCTATTATTTCGTCTAGGAACCAGAAATGGAAGCCAGGCAGAAAACAGATGAAGCAACAAATGCATAATTTTATAGCAGTGTGGGATATCTATGGACTAGTAGCTGGAGGATGTGTTATGTGAGAAATACTTTTTCATATTGCCAGTAGAATGACAAGGTGAATAGTTGAATTAAACACATATGAATAATAATCTCAAAATACCAAAGAACATTTTGTTGTAATTAGTTATGCAAGTTCAGCAATTGGCTAGCCATAGGAGTATTAGGAAGATAGATGGTGAACATGCTGATCTACCCTAAAGAACAAATATGGCTAGCGTTCCTGATGCTCTGACACAATATGTGTGCTGTTAAGAATTACAGATATGGTCATTCATGGAAGGTTGAGGTTCGCTTGCAACGTTACTTTGTATATTTTAATATTTAATTTAAATTGACGGCCAAACATCACAATGTAAAGGCAGCCCATGTGGAGAGGATAGCAAAAAATGTGCTTGCTTTAAGCTCCAATAGCACTCTGCGTTATTCAATCTCTAACAGAAGAAGAAACAGTGAAACTCTCTGCTTCTCAGGGAAAACTAAATGCCGAATAACATTTATCTTGTAAAACCTCTTGTTGATGTATGGCACAGAATTTAAGTTGCTCATTAGTCTTTCATTAGGGTAATCCAGTTCTCTTGCTACAGGGTAGACAACAGGCTGCAGAGGTTTAAAGGACATTATTTTTCTAGCACTAATAGACAAACACTTAATACATAATGCACTTAACATACTATGATTTACACAAATTACCCCCTGGTTTTGCTCCCAGCAGACATATCTCGGCATCTCACGGAAACAAAGATTAGAACATCTGTGCTATTATTGAACAAATCTCTCCATAGAAGTTGTTCTGTAGCAATACCATATGGAGGAAATGTTTTCACATTTCTTTCATTCATTAGACATTGCATGAAAAGATTTGTACAATTACTAAGAAAGAAAACAGGATGGAATTAAACCACTAGTAACATATTTGTTATTAAAATATATATTTATTTTCTTAGTGATAATTTAATTTACACATATATTGTTTATGAAAAACACTTATTCTTTAAATTCAGAAAAGATTGCAAAGTATAAATTTGAAAAGCTATGATGATGATGATAATGATGATATAATAATAATAATAATAATAATAATAATTGTGGGCACTGATATTTCATCTACTATGGGCCAGGCACTGTCTCAACCACTTTAAATATAGTAATCCATTTAACCAATACCTGAGTCATGTACTACTATCTCCTCAATTGTTAAGTTGTGGAAACTGAGAAACAGAAAGGCTAAGTAAGCTAGTAAGTGGCAGCAATAGTCAGTAGGGTATATGTTCTTAACCTCTCAGCATTTGTTTCTGAAAGGAAATAATTAAGCAATAGAATGGAAATCATATTTTGAATGAAAATGAAATTAATCACTTTGTTACTGACACTATAGAGATATTGATTTGCACTCAAAATTATATCATTCCAGAGTAAATTCTGAAACCTAATATTTCATTCCTAGTTGTCTTCCTATCATTAGGTCAAATCCAGATTTATTTTAAAATAGATACATACACACACCATTCCAAATATTTTCAGAATATGTAAATATTTATTAATGAATTATACCAAAAAACCTCTTGTGATAATTTAAACTATAACTTCATAAAGGGGCTACATATAGTATAGAGTTTGTGCTTAATTTGGCTTATTTAAAATAACATAATTTTTCCCCATTTTGGATGAATAAATTTCAGGTGTTAGAAACATCAAAATAAAGTTTTAAGTTAGAACTCTGCAAACAATTTCTATTGTCTTCCTTTTGGTCTGTGAGTTATGTTTTCCTTTATTTCATTCTCTGTTAGGGAAGAGTATTTCAGGGCCAGCTCCTGAACTTGATGGACCATCCATAGCATCAGCCATTGCTTCGATCTGTATATAGTTATATATGGTAATGGACGGTATGGGCTAAATCTGGATTTTACATAGATTGGAAGACAACTTGGGGTGAAGGATTGAGTTCTAAAGTTTATTATTGAATGATATAATTTTGAACACAAATCCACAATCTCTTCTGAGAGCGTTTCCACACTGAGCTTAAAAAACCATAAAATGTTAGAACTAGAGATATATATATATCTCACAAAGACCACAGTATATTATAGGTATTCCTTGACACTTGAGATTAAGTCCATAACTGATTTTACTACTCCTACACTCTTGATAGAATTTAGTGGGACATTATCGCATATGCCTAGTCTAAGGAGAAAGTGGCTAAGAGCTTTGAAGTTCTGCAAAAACTATGTGCCAAACAACAATCAAGTCTATTGTAATGATCAAGTTTAAGGATCATAAATCTTCATTGCCCTATACTATGAAAGAATTGATTTCTAAGATTTCTAACTTTCCTCTCCTGGGTTGTACTCTGGTGGCCAGTGGTGGAATCATTGATAAAAATCCAGAACTCTCAAATGTGGAACATAAGGAATAGCATGGAGGACCACAGGGGAAGGGAGGGAAAACTGAATGGGAAGAAATCAGAGAGGGAGACAAACCATGAGAGACTCTGGACTCTGGGAACCAACCTGAGGGTTACAGAAGGGAGGGGGGTGGGGGGATGGGGTAACTGAGTGATGGATATTAAGGAGACATGTGTGGTGATGAGCACTGGGCTAATGAATCATTGAACACTACATCGAAAACCAATGATGTACTATATGCTGGCTAATTGAACATAATAATAAAAAAAATCCAGAACTCTTGGCACTGTAAACCCAAACTAAACTCTTTTGAGGCAGTATGATTTTCTCATTGTGACAAATATCTATTTTAAGTAAATTAATCTTCTAAATGATATGTGTTTGAGATTATGTGTTTTAAGAAAGAGAATTTAAAATCCTTAAAAAACCATAAAATGTTAGAACTAGAAATATTTAAATGTAACAAAAGAAGTTCTTTCATCATTCTCATCCTCATCCTCATCAAAGTTTAGCCTAAATAGCTCTAAGTTTTAAGAATTCTATTAAGTATGAATGTATTGTGTGTACTTCTCTCTCTCTCTAGCTAATCTTTCTTTCTACTATGTTTGATATTTCCAGCTAATGTCATGAAAAGAAGAATTCAAGTTCCCCCTGAATGTCATAGAATATTTTCCTATTTTGGAAGGATGTTGGACTTCCATAAGTTCATTCTAACATCAACATTCTTTGAGTTAATGACCCTTCCTGATTCATGAACATTCATCATTCTGGGTCTGCAAGAGTATCGGTTAAACAGAGTGGATCAGGGGGCACCTGGGTGGCTCAGTCGTTAAGCGCCTGCCTTCGGCTCAGGTCATGATCCCAGGGTCCTGGGATCGAGCCCCGCATCGGGCTCCCTGCTCAGCTGGAAGCCTGCTTCTCCCTCTCCCACTCCCCCTGCTTCTGTTCCCTCTCTCGCTGTGTCTCTCTCTGTCAAAAAAAAAAAAAAAAAAAAAAAAAAAAAAAAATCTTTAAACAGAGTGGATCAGTTAAGCACAATTAAGCATAGTGGAGCTTTTATAACTTTCCAATTTTCTGCTCACCATCCAGCAATAAACATGATCAGAAAAAATAATTTCTCTCTGACTTCCTCTTTTTCTTCTTTCTCTTTCTCCCTTTCCTCTTTTGGCTTTAAAGGTAACCTGTATTAAAAGTCTTTTATTATGTATAAATATATTATGAATTTTACCTAACAAAATCTTTAAGAATTCAGATAAATAAAGTTAAATTTACACATAAGATACCTTCTATCATTTGCCCACCCTCACCTTCCTTTCAGGATTTTTAATAGGATTAAGAACAGAGTACTTCTCAGCACTCTGAGACTTTTTTTACCCCATGGCTAGAGACTGTCTTTGAATAAAGTTATTTGCTGCAAAGCATGTAGCCTATAGCCAAGCGTTTACCTGGTTTTCTGCAGCGCACAGGTATCTTTCAGTTAGATGAAACGCTAAAGTTGAATTATGTTTGTCATAGAACTGCAATAGAAAATATGTATTCCCCGAAGTATATTTTATTTATGCTGTATCACCATAATCAAAACCTGGACTCACATTGTTAGAGTCATATGTGAATTTGTACAGACACTGGGTAAAATGCCATATACTCACCCACACTGAAATATATTAGAGTTTTCAGTGAACATGCCAGATTAAAAGTAGTAATATATTTGTGAATTAGAATTTTCTTTTCTATTTTGCTGAGAGTAAGGGGTAAAGTAGTGAGTTCTAGTTTATACTGACATGACCCACCCAACTCAAATGGATTCAGTCCTGAAACCAAGGAAAAATCTGAACTAAATATCTCTAACAATTATTATGAAATTTAGGAAGCTACACACATTATAAAATCATAAATCATGCCCCACAAATATTTACTTTTCAATAGTAAAATAGTGATATTATTTTTAACATGATATCAGTGAATATTTCATTATTGAAATAGTCTAAGATTCACTTCAGATTTGAAAAAGATGAACATGAAGTTACAAAAAAGCCACCAGTTCTGCTTTAGGTCAAGCTTTATCTTTTTCCTGGATCGTAGAAACACCATCCTCACCTCAGACTTACATCCTTTCAATCTACCCTCCATATAGAGTCTCCAGACTGACTCTTAGACATTGCCAGCATGATGATGATATTGCTAGGCTTAAAACTTGTTACTGAGGTTGTAAGGTCTACAAGGTAAAGTGGAATTTTCAGATAGCATACAAGTGCTCACTCCATATGCCCCTGCTTACTTTTCCAACCTCATTTCTCAGGTCCTTTCATGTCCCTTTTGTCCTAAAGAAGACCAGTTGTTGCTATTCCATGAACACACTCCCTCTCACACTTGTTTGTTTTGTTTTGTTTTGTTTTGTTTTTTTCTCTTTATTTTATGTCGGCTCCAAAAAAATCTTTTCAACTTTTCTACTTAGCTTACTGATAACCTCTTCTAAGCTGCAGCCTCCACTGAATTTTCAAATGGAATGAATTACTCTCTTAGTTATGCCCCATTCCTTCTTGTACCTATTTTTGTAGGACTTCGCTGCTTTATTACAAGGGGATGTATGCCTATCTTCCTTTACTAGAAAGGCTATAAGATCTCTGATGACAGGAGACACGTGAGGTTTCCCTTTATTCTCTCAGCACTGAGCACACTGTGGGGAAAACCGATATTTATCAAAGGAGAGGAGAAAGGAAGGAGGGAAAAAGAAGGAGGAAAGAATCATTGAGTTAGGAAATTGTTGAGGTAGGAAAGCTTGATAGGGTCTATTTAGAGAGAGGAGAGGATATATACTAACTATAGTCTATTGACTCAGACACCATGTGAAACATACATAATTTTAAAAAGAATATAAAGTCTCATTTCATTCATCCATTCATCCACAAAATATTAAGATTCAAAATATCACTTTACTAGCCTGAACAATGGAAGGAAAACTGGAGATTCAAGTTAACATTAATTGATTTTTTTGTCCTCCAAAATTCCGAAATCTTAAGAAAATCTTGACCTCTGATTTCATCCATATTTAATTTTTTTTGCATTTGTATCCATAGTCTCTCTATCATAGAAATGGGCACCTTAAAGTTAATACATAATTGAATAATTGAGTAAATACATAAATTTCAATTATCTCTGGGTTTAAAATGGAGTGATTAAAATAAAGCTAGATTATTCTAGACGGAAAGAAGTCTCTAATAGAGAGTAAACATTCCTTGATGAATTGTGGTGATCATTCCTTTTTCACAGATTAGGTTATTGGATTTTCTTTCTTGATTTATTTTTAATAATCTAATTTTGAGTTGTTTTTATTTTTTAGGTCTTTTTTCTTTATCAAAGGTAGTTTTTTTGTTGTTGTTGTTTTGGTTTTGGTTTTTTTACTTACTGCTTACACAAGTAGGAAAAGTACTGGGTTTTCACTTTATAGTCTCCCCTCATGAACTACATTGAAGTTCAGAGGTAGTTATCAGAATATAGTTGAAGAATGAGTGGTCTGTACAGAGAAGATGTAGTAAGAAAGGAGTTGGGATATGTTGATACTATCATCCCTTAGTTTTCAGACTCAGATTGTCTCCCACCCAGTACTACCCCTTGTAACTTCCAATGCTTACTCACTCTCTGTCTAACATAATTCTTCTCCCTAAACATGACCTGTTCTAGGTCAGTTCCCAGTCTTCTAATTGTTGAACTTATTCTGATAAATATCACACTTGCTTCAGGTCTGATTTTCTGCCTTATTATAAACATTTTCCTCCTTCTGTACAGGGTGGAGCCTCTTAGACTTACCACTCTTAACATTTTCCCTGCTTTCTAGTGTTTTACCTATTGGGGGCTTTTTTCCTCATCTCTACCATCAATACCTATCTATACTTCCGCTCATTTGTAGCTGCCTTCAATTTCTATAGTTCATTCTCTTATTGAACATTGGTATCTGGTTATTCCCTGGTCCAAATCCCCTCCTGATATTTAACTTATTTACCTGTATTGAGCCATGGTTCTTTTTTTTTTAAAGATTTTATTTATTTATTTGACAGAGAGATAGCGAGAGCAGGAACACAAGCAGGGGGAGTGGGAGAGGGAGAAGCAGGCTCCCCGCGGAGCAGGGAGCCAGATGTGGGGCTCGATCCCAGGACCCTGGGATCATGACCTGAGCCGAAGGCAGACGTTTAACGACTGAGCCACCCAGGCGCCCCAAGCCATGGTTCTTGAGTAGTACTGAGGTAACATGTCACTGACCTTTTATTCCTAAACATGCCTCTGTTAAAAAATAAATAAATAAAGATAGGGGTGCCTGGGTGGCTCAGTTGATTAAATGTCTGCCTTTGGCTCAGCTCATGATCCCAGGATGCTGGGATGGAGCTCCATGTTGGGCTCCCCGCTGAGCAGGGAGCCTGCTTCTCCCTCTGGCTCCTGCTCATGCTCTCTCTTGCTCTCTCTCTCAAATAAATAAATAAAATCTTAAAAAAAAAAAAAAAAGACAAATTCATGGAGCTCTTATAGAATGAACGAGTTGGCCACTCAGACACTGATTAGGGGGTAGAAATTTCCATTTGAGCCATTCAAAATAGACATACAAATTCATAAACTCAATGGATGGGAGTTAAATAGGTTTAGGGGAACTGACTCATCAACCAGACATACAATAGATGAATGTGAAACCAGAAAGCCAAATTTATTAAGTTACAATGAGAAATATAACTGGAAGACAAACTGGACAATTTTTGCCTCTTCTCAGCTCATTGTCTTGATGGGAAAGTAAAAAGGTATTCAGAATATTTAATAATGGTAGAACCAGAGCAAGGGAAATGAACTGGAAAATCTTCATAACAATTGCCTGATTGCCAGCATAGTTTGATGTATCTACCTTTTGAATAAGAACATATATAGAAAAAATTATTGTCAATGTAACAAAAGTCTCACCCTCTGATGGCAAGAGATATATTAAGACTCTCTAGATTAAATAAATACACTGTATATTAAGAAAATTTCTCAAGTCATTGCAATTACATTGATTACATTTCTTCGTTTCATTTAAACAATAAAACAGTTGTCTGTTTATAAAGAAAAAAAGAGATTGCTATGAAAACAAGAGAAAGTGTTTCTGTTGGTGATTTGCCTTTGGCTATCAGTCAGCTAACCTGACTGATGGCTTTAAAAGAAGAGATGTGAGTAATGACCTAATGGTAGGAAAATAAAAAATGGAGGGAAGCATGTGGCTCCCTTTCCTGGCATACCTATTTAGCTTTCACAATTAGAGCTGTTTAGTCTCTGCCTACCAATTACACACCACCTCAGTGGGCAGGATGAATAACGGAACAGAACAAAACAGGATCTCAATACTATTACTGTGAACTTCAGAATTTTGAAGCTTTTGAGTGTTTGGGAGTCATGTCTAAAGTACATAATTATTTTGCTTTGAGCAAATAAATTTATTCTTATTTTAGTGTGAGCTCCAGCTAATGTTCTATTTCTTTTATATGTTAGAGATTATTTTTAATCATATCATTTTTTTTAGAAAAGCATCACCTCATTTCTGTTATTAACTGAAAGATCAAGCTGCAGATCAGGAATTAAAAGAAGTTGAAAAAGCCCTCATATCCTAGTCATACATTCAAACTACAGATGTATGTGTGTCCCTAAAACAAACAATATGTACATATTGCTTTGAGATAATATTCTATTTTTACACACAAATTCTTTAATTTTATTCTCAGATCATCTTGTAAGTAAGGTGATTTTATTTTTATTCTAGTTTCATGGATGAAGAAACTGAGTTCCAAAGCTTGAAAGGCTTACTCACATGAATACAGCCAGTTAGTGAAAATTAAAGACTCGGATGCCATTTTTCTAATCATGAGACTATAAACCCTGGTTTCCCCAAACAAATGTACAAAAGGTAATATCACTTTTGTTAATTTTGATATTTAGATCCCTTAATTTCATGCCTCCCCCCTTCAAAATAAACCTTGTGGCAATGAAGAAAGATGTTGTCTTTGAGATGTCATCACAACATACCCTTGTTTATAGCAGTGGTTCCCTACCATCAGTGCAAGTCGAACCATGAGAGACTATGGACTCTGAGAAACAAACTGAGGGTTCTAGAGGGGAGGGGGGTGGGAGGATGGGTTAGCCTGGTGATGGGTATTAAAGAGGGCACGTTCTGCATGGAGCACTGGGTGTTATACGCAAATAATGAATCATGGAACATTACATCAAAAACTAATCATGTAATGTATGGTGATTAACATAATAAAAAAAAGGAAAAAAAGAAATATCTTGAAATTTTCTTAAAAATACCAACACTGATATCTCTAGAAATTCTAATTTATTTGGATTGGGTCCTGGCCATTGGCATTTTTAAAGTTTCATAGGTTCTTAACTTTAATATGTAGAGAGAGATAAGAACTACTGTTTTAGGGATCAGAAGTTAGGATTAAACCCATTTTTCCTTTTTTGACTCATCCTACCTATATGCACTAATGGCCTCCACTCATGACCAGTCCTGCCTCAATAACCACTTGTTTCCATGTGGGTGGCAGAATAGTAACTTTCATATTGTTTGATACACAGGCATTTCTTTTTTCAAGCCAGGATATATATGCCATATATATATATATATATATATTCTCATTCTTTTGAAAGGATTTAAAGATCAATCTTTGCCTCTAAGAAAAGGGAATTTCTTTTTTTAGGTTTTTTTTTTTATTGTTATCCACGTGCTTGATAATATTTTGTCTTCAGTTTTGATAGTTTAAGTAAATGAAGGAAAAGGAAAAGGAGAGAAAAAACATAATTCTGGAGGGAAATTATGAAAGTATGAATATTAAGTTATGGGGCAGGAGTATAATATTTTTTCTTCGGTTTTGGTAGTTTAAGTAAATGAAGGAAAAGGAAAAAGGGGAGAAAAAACATATTTCTGGAGGGAATTTATGAAAGCATGGATATTAAGTTATGGGGCAGGAGTGGTGGGCACAGACAAGGGAATCCTAAAGACATAGGTTATATTGGGAAGACTTACTAAAGAGATAAGGCTTATTATTGGAAGAATTTGGTTACAGTGGAGACTATTGAGAAATCAAGGCAGGGGCGCCTGGGTGGCTCAGTTGGTTAAGCGACTGCCTTCAGCTCAGGTCATGATCCTGGAGTCCCGGGATCGAGTCCCACATTGGGCTCCCTGCTCAGCGGGAAGTTTGCTTCTCCCTCTGACGCTCCCCCCTCTCATGCTGTCTCTGTCTCTATCTCATTCTCTCTCTCAAATAAATAAATAAAATCTTTAAAAAAAAAAAAAATGGGGCGCCTGGGTGGCTCGGTCGTTGGGCGTCTGCCTTCGGCTCAGGTTGTGGTCCCGGGGTCCTGGGATTGAGCCCCGCATCGGGCTCCCTGCTCAGCGGGAAGTCTGCTTCGCCCTCTCCCACTCCCCCTGCTTCTGTTCCATCTCTCGCTGTGTCTCTCTCTGTCAAATAAATAAATAAAATCTTTAAAAAAAAAAAAAAAAAAGAAATCAAGGCAGGGATTAGAGATTATCTAGGAACCTGAGCCTTCACTAGAGAGACAACCCTATCTCTTGCCCAAGGCCTACATTAGTTGACCTCCTTGTCTGTCTCAGAAAAGTCACTTATAGTCCTTCAACTATTGATTGGCAAATATGAAGCATACTTTCTTATTAAATATCACCACCATTCTGAAACATACATATTATATGCTTATTTTGTTGATGAGAAATCTGAATTACTTAGGGAGGTTAAACTGCTGCAGAAGGTTACATCAGAGCTAAGTTCTGACTGCAAATTTATTTGGTGCTAAAGCCCAATGTCATTCAACCATATTAGCATTTCTTTTATTTTTTTAATTTGTTTTAAAGATTTTTTTTATTTGACAGAGAAAGAGAGAGAGAATGAGCAGGGGGAAGGGCAAAGGGAGAAGCAGACTCCCCGCTAAGCAGGGAGCCCCACATGGGGCTCAATGGAAGGATCCTGAGATCATGAACTGGGCTGAGGAAAGATGCTTCACTGACTGAGCCACCCAGGTGCCCCTATACTAGCATTTCTGAAAGTGTATTTATGGAACATCATTTTTGTGAAATGTTAATATGGTTTGGGGGATTCTACAGTCAAAGAGCATAAAAATTATGCCTGTCATTTCACTCTTTTAGAGATTCACAATATCCATAGCATAGCTGTGACAAGTTCCATAAAAGACTTCCTTTACTTTGCTTACACTTCAGTTTTCCTACTTACTTGACTGGGTACTTTTTTTTTTTTTTTTCCCACAGAGTACTCGGTTACACTTGTGACAAGAGTTTGGGAAATGCTGCCTTTTGCAAGTCTCCCTAGGGAAAAGTGTCTCCCTAGTCTTATTACTCCTAAAACAGGATGCTGGCCAAGGCAACTGCCACAATAAAGAATCTGTCTAGTTCCTGTTACCTAGTATTGCAATCCATCCATCTTCCTCCCCTGTGATTAAATCTACACAGTAACCTCATAGTACATTTATGAGTGTTGTTGATATCCATTTAACTCCTGCTATCTCTTTTTCACAGTGATTCCTGCACACCCATGGAGAGCCTTGAGTTATCTCCATTTACTAACTTTCAGCTGCTCATTGCTATGTTTTATGTGATGGTCAGTCTTTATTCATCCCAGACACTTTGAAAGACATTTGAGATGAAAAAAATTGAAACAAAAAAAATTATATCTAATCATACAGAAGGAAGTAGAGTGGTAAAAACACAGACACTAAAAGATAATGAGAATGTACAGCATCAATTCTTACTGAGGGTGAGTAAGCTCAGAAGAAGGGGAACACAAATAGTTGGAGGTTTGGGGGCAGCTTCACCAAAGAAGTAATGACCAAAAATGAGTTTTGAAATATAAAATGTTCTAAGTTATGAATATGGAGGATTTGAATAGAGAAGAGAGAATAGGAGAGAGGAAATGAGAGAGAAAAAGAAAATAGGAAGAGAAAAGCATGTAAAGGGAGGTAGATTTCATTATAATTTAAACAGAACATGGAACTATATGATAAGTCAATATCGATACAGAGGTAATAGAAGGCACAAAGGTAAATTTTGAAGGATCTTTTTGTCTTTTAAAGTGGAACCCTGAAATTTCTGTTTCTCTTGCATCTATTCTCTTTTTTTGATATCAGCACCCATCTTTCTTTTAGAACATTTCTCCTTCTCTCCGTGTAGTAGGGCTATTCATTGTAGAGTCCCACTCCTGCCCAGGAGACTCAAGTCATGACAAACTGGTTCTCAGTTACTAAGCAAAAGAGTTTTTCTACTTCTTCATAGATCACAAAATATATGTTGTGATGAGCACTGAGTGTTATATGTAAGTGATGAATCACTAAATTCTACTCCTAAAACCAGTATTACACTATATGTTAACTAACTAGAATTTAAATAAAAATTTGAAAAAAAAAGATGCAAAATATAAAGATGCTACCTCAGAGCAAACTATGGACATTATCCCTAAGACAGAGCAAAAATCTAAAAGAATGGCATAAAAAAAAAACAACAGTCAATATATTTTTCCAACATCATTATTATAAAAGATAACTATAAAAGAAAATAATATTATTACCTAACTTAAATTTCTAATAGATTTATATAACCGCGAATTGATTGCATCCAGAAAAATCCACCATACAAAGGAGTCGTGCCTCTATTCTGAAGGCAATAGAATGCTATGGATGGATTTGAAGTGGGTAGACCAACAAGGTCAGAGTCACATTTTAGAGAGATTAATTTGTTGGCAGTGCATAGGATGGGTTAGTGAAGAGTAATCTACTGGCACAAAATCCATCCTGAGATTTGGAGTGGTAATACAAGTGAGCTTTGGCAGGATAAACTAACATATTATGGGGCATTTTTTTTTTAAAGGTAGCTTTAGATAAAGGGATGAGTTACTCCCATGTCAAACCCTTCAGTGACTCCTCAGTATAAACCTGACACTTCTAAAAGTCCTTAACACTGCTTGCCAGGCCTTGAATAATATAAAACCTGCTTATTATCTTACCTATGAATGCTGCTTATTATCTTACCTAATTCTAAACTACCTTCTGTGCACACTATGATTTAGCCCCATTTGCCTGTTTGGTGGGAAGAAACATAAACCTTGGAATTTAACCTGGAAAACAAAGAACAGCAGCTCCAGGTGATTATCAGGTCTCAGCTGATTAGAATGGCTATGAAGATTTTGCATTTAAAGAAATAAAGAAACTATTAGGACACTGTGTTGTGTCCTCATCCCCACAGACTTTGTGGTGACTTTGGGTTATATCAGATCATTTGTAAACCAGGTGTTCAAATCTATCTGAAGTGGAAGATGGCTTCACTCACTGTAGGGAATTGTACACTGAACCATCTTGTGACACAGGATTGTCCCCAAGACCTTAACCTCATCAATTCTATTGCCTTACTGTAAAGAACTTGAGTAATTTTATTTTCAGGTACAATTTCTACCCCTCAGATTGCCAGATTCCAGGTTAAGAATCTCACTCTCCTTAAGCAAAACCTGATTAAAGTAAGCAAATTTTGTTTTTTAGATTTCAAGGTAAAAAAGTCTCCACCCCCGAATAATAGACGTTTTCAAATAGCCAAGTATTTCTTCATTTAATGTAATAAAATTGTGGAAAAGATAATAGGGGCAATTTTGAAATAAATTTATTTAGTGGTTCTTAATGTTCATTTTCACTCTTCAACTCCCATTACTAGTTCTGTTGCTCCTTCTTCCAAGCTTGCATGGGCATTAAATAGTAATTTTCCCCTTACTTATTATACTACAATCTATTTAATTAAAATAGCTAACAGAATAATTTTAAAAGTGATTTCACTTAGTTGTGCATTTAGATTCTTGACTTTTTAATTTTCTTTTAAAAAAATTGTTAAAAGAAGCAGAAAGGTTTGGACATACTATTTCTTGGTAATCATCAACTTATAATGATTATTTTTCCAGCAAAAGGAAGGATCAAGAGAGAAGCAGGTAAGTTTTTCCCCTTTTGCATGAGGTACAATGCCTCATCTATATATGATAAGAAATTGGGATCATTGTCTTATTCAAGGTTAAAAAATCCATTATAAGTTAGAAAGAATTATGATTGTATTTCTAGGGTTAGATGACATATAGCCACAAAGAAAACTGAGGGTAAAGAGAACATTTTATTTATTTCTGAATCCCTAGTGCTTAGTGTAATGCATGGACCACACTGTTCAAGATAAATTTATTGAACAGCTTTTATATCAATATTAGGGATCAATCTTATTATACATTATTTGTATTGTTCCAAGCCTCCATGATGTGAATGGAATTTCTGCGCCATTTATTTCATTGGGACTGTGCTTATTAACAATGATATTCAATTCAGTTTCCTATTAAATTGGTGCCTCAAAATTTGGTTTGCTCCCAGCTGTGCAGTTATTACATTACTACTTTAAAACTCAGAATCCAGTTATCTTTGAATTCAATTTCTACTATACAATATCATAAAACAGCATAGAACAATTACATTTAAAAATTAAAAAGCATCAGAAGGCACCAAGAGACATGAAATTCTAGAAATGAGCAACAAATATCCTCACTGAAAGTGCAAATAATAATAAATAATCTGATTATATCATCATTTATAAAATGAAAAAAAAATGAAGTAAGTAGATGACAGGAGAAAAACTTAATTTGAACAAACACACACAAAACAAACAAATAAAAGAACTATTAATATTTCATATTGGATATTTCTAGATTAAATGTTAACTCAGAACTGAAATGTTATGATTGGATAAACTGTATGTTTCAAAAATAGAGAATTATGATTAATTTCACATTGTGTTCGCTTTCATAAAAATATTTTCTATGTTCTACAATATTTTAATTATGATATTATTCCAAGTAATATTGAAGGATATATGAAAAAAATCAGACTATGTCTACTAAATTCAGAAATTAGTCCTGTTCAAAATGTGGCATTAAGTTTACTTCTCTCAAATATAGAATCTAAATATAAGATTAAGTTCCTATATTCTGCCTTAATTATAGATGGGTTCTGTATCTATGGCACCCAAACTGTGCAGACTTTCATTGTATTTTGTCAATTTTAGGAACTTCTTATATAACTATATCACATGAATCAAGCTTAGTTATGATTATTCATAGCCTATGCAAATAATGCTAACAAGAACTAGAATATTAGACTAAAATGCTGCATAAGCTAGAGCAGGTTACTTTCTCAGAAATTTGTTCTCCTTTACATAGGCTGGGTAATCATAATTTTGTATGCAGCAATGACATCAAAGGAAGGACTTAGTCTTACAGAATTTCACCAGCTGTCAGACTGAAAGCAGGCAATAGCTCTCTGTATAAAGTAAATGACTGCTCAGAAATCATGCAGACCAAGAGGAAATCTGGGGTAAGGATGTTCCATCATTTGTGATGCCTAGATCAGGCTTAGACATACTGGCTTAGATCAGTGGTTTCCAACTATTTTATGCTCAGGATTCTTTTATACTCTTAACTATTGAGGACCTTACAGAGAACAAACTGATGGCTACCAGAGGGAGGCATGGGGGTTAGTATTGTAATAGTGTTGAATGGTGACAGATGGTAGCTACCCTTGTGGTGAGTGGAGCATAACATACAGACTTATCGAAACACACTATCTTGTACACCTGAAACTAATGTAACATTATGTGTCAACTATACTTCAATTATAAATTATTGAGGACCCTAAAGAACTTCTTAAAACGTAGTTATATCTATCAATAGTTAGCAAAATTAAAATTAAGAAATTTCAGCATATTTATATATGAATTCCTTTAAAATGGAAGGAATAAGTCTATTGTATACATTATATTGCAATTTATATTTTATTAAATGTAATATATCATTTATATAATAATTTTCCCATAAAAATAATAATTTTTTAAAACTAAAAATTAGTGAAGGAAGTGGAATTATTTTACATTTTTATAAATATAAAATCTGTCTTATTAAAAGATGGTCAGATAGTTGTACCTGCTTCTGTATTTAATTTCCTGCAATTCAGTACATGACTTAGCCTCTGGTAAACTCCATCCTATACTTAAAAAATAAGAGTAAAAATGGAAAATAAAATCTCAATATAAGCATAAAAATAGTTTTGAGCTATGTACTACTGCAAACATCTAAGGAACCCCTAAGAGTCTCTGGACCATAGTGAGAATTTGGATAATTGGTTCCCAACACTGACTGCCATGAGAATCAATGTAAAGGCTTGAAAAGATATAGATGCCCAAAACAATCTGTCAGAGCCTGATTAATTAGTCTACAAAAAGATTTGGATATCAGTAGTTGTAAGTCTCCCATGTGTTTTTAATATGCTTCCAGGGTAAAAACTACTAGCTTTGATAAATTGGGCAATGAGATATAGCTTCATCTTAATGTTTTATAAATTTAGATCATCTTCACTTTCTTTTCTGGGATTTTTTTTGGTGGGATTGTAGATATTTAAAATATTTGTGGCATTTAACATAAAATTAGATATTACCACAAATACATGGATGAAATATTACCCCTATGACACAATTTTTCTCAGTGAATAAAGAAGAAAAACTATGTTAGACTTTTTTATAGGGATACGAATGGATGATTTACCAAACAGTCAAATAAAATCTAAAGTTTTGTTCCCATGCCTGGAAAAAAAGTCAAAGGTATCATTCTTTTTTGTGATTTAAATTATAAGACTGTTTTCATGACAGGAGAATGACGTGTAGCTGATAAAGACAATCGTGTGTGAGTAGAATAACTCACAACAGAGGGAGGGAAAGAATAATATTATATCCATGAGTCTTTGCTGTCCATCAGGGCTCATATTTTCAGAGATATATTCCAGCTTCAGAGAGACTATGTATTCTGAATAATCAGATATGAGCAAAATACAGCACACCCATGATTTGTCATTTTCTAAATATAAAATAAGTTATTCACAAGGTTTTAAGATGTATGCATTAAAACTGGAGCATTGGTATTACTGATTTCTGAATCTGAATTTTCTATCACTTCTAAAATGCAACATTGGTGACAATAATTTTCTTTTCCTTATTCAGACCTTGCTCCTTTAAAGTGATTTCATTGCTTCAGAACCCTTATCCTTTTTAAGTACATTATTAGATCAGTGGATCTGAGCTGGGGTTGATTTTTTCCCCAAGGGATATTTGAGGATATTTTTGGTTGTCATACCTGGGGAAGGAGGTTGCTACTGGTATCAGGAAGTTGTGGATAGAGTCAGGGTACTGCTGAACATCCCACAATGCACAGAACTATCCCCCCAACAAATATGGCCCCAAACGTCAATAGTGCCAAGGTAGAGAAACTTGCATTAGATGATATATTGACAATTCATGTCTTGTTAGCAGGTCATTATGAACATATAAGACCACTAAGTAAGTTTCACTGAATAATACATATAAATTCAGTTCCAGTCATTTCTAAGTAAATGAGATGGATAAAAATATATTGTTTATTAGCAAATGCTACTCATAAATTAACCAAATAGCAGTGAGCCTGAAGAAAACTGATCTATCTATAAATGATTGAAAGAAACCTTTTATTACCATATGATTTTAATGCTTGAGTTCTATTTAATAGAGTCCTCTCCTCTTTATAATCTAGGCAAATACTTTTCCATTATTAATTATTTAACAGTAGTATTATAATACTAAATCATTCATAATAGAGTGCTACAGATATTTGATTTTTGATTTAACTCATTAACTTTCAAGATGAATTTGAGTACAACTAACTTCTACACAGAAGGACTGACTGAACAGTACCTTATATATTGATTGGAGGGACCCTGCCAGAAGCATGTCTACAAGAAAACTATTTTCCCTGCAGTCCTGCTCTAAAAGCTACTATTCCACTATCTTTTTACAAGTATTTAAAGGACCAAGCCTCTAGAATTGGTATATAAAAGGTTAAGTACTCCTGAGAGAGGAAGCATGATTTGATTATCATTTTATGACTGCCTAGTCATCTAGAAATTTCCTGAGGTAATAGGGAATAAGAGTTTTCCTAAGTAAAAGCACAAGAACTCTAGTAAACTGAGTTAGGATATGTGGGAGTAGAGATGCATTGAACCTTCATTCCAAACCTTATCTTGTAGCTTACCATTTTTCTATTTCAAAAGCTGGACTATTTTTCTTTTAAAATAAATTACTGCTTTTAATCAAGGGATTTTAAGAAAAGGTATATAGAGTATGACTATTTGTTTTAGGAAAAAAAATCATAAAAATGTAAACTAATTTGAAATGAATCTACTTAAAAATAGCTCAGATACATCACATTACATTAGAAGCCCTCTTTTACTATGTATGGGACCAGTAATTAGTTAGTAGAAATAATGACAGAGTTGCTAAAGAAATTGACAGGTTCTCTGAAGTTGGGAACCTAAACATAGGAGATACTTGTTCCTAGAACATAGATTTTTCAAGTGAGAAGGCTTTTAAGAGCAGCTGACAGCAGAGGGAAAAGAAGGCACTGTAATAGGGGAGTGTGGGTAGAAGACTGGGCAATCCCTGCCCCAAAGCCCTTAGAAAGTTCTGAAGATGACCTCGGTATTTCCCTGTGTCTTCATTTAAAGGGTCACAATGATTAGATAATAAGAAAGGAACACTATAAATGCCCATATATTTATTTATTCATTTTTTTAGAGCGAGACTGGGGGGGGGTGGAGGGAGAGGGAGAGAGAGAATCTTAAGCAGACTCCATGCTCAGCGCGGAGCCCCCGGGTCTCCATCTCACAACCCTGAGATCATGACCCCAGCCACAATCAAGAGTCCAACTGAGCCAACCAGGCGCCCCGCGCATCTATTTTCCAAGTGAGGAATTGCTCCTTCCAGAGAAAGGGTTGAGGTTATGTGCCATACCTGGGATTAAAGGGTCATTTGGCTGACACAAATTTATTGAAAGAAAAAAAAGAGAAACACCCTAAAATTTAAATAAAAACAAAGAAAGAAAAAAAAAGGGTCATTTGGCTGGATCTCTATGAGAGTGTCCTGATATTATCAGGGACTAAAAAAAACTGAACACCAGTCTCTTAGAAAACTGCATAGACCCTCTGAGTGGGGTCATCATTTTGGTAGGTGACATTCATAAATTCATAAGAGGATCCAAGAAAGAGAGTAAAATCAGGAATGCACTCCCACTACCACCATGATTAGCAAGAGACTTCAGGCTTCTGTCATCTTCTTCCCCTTTCCTCAGGGAAGTCCCAAAATAGATTGTGCCAGGGGAAGGCACGGAAACATAGGATAAGACATTTCAACTGGACTGTACAGGACTAAGATACCTAAATGTTTCATACCTAAAATAACTGAGAAGCTATATGAACTGTTTAGCTTGTTGTGCAGGGATTGTGAAGGGTAATTTAATAGATCACAGTTGAAAGCAATGACTATTGAAAAAGAAAATCACTTTTATTTTCCCCACCGAATTGAGAGTGCTCAATTACTGATGCTAGGGTTAAGAGATGAGGGAATTTGAGTGGGGATATATTTATAAATTTTCAGTTTATTAGTGAATATTTTGTGTTAAGGTAACTTTCATTTCCCTCTGTAATCTCATAACTGTGGGTACCTCGTTCATAAACACTTGAATAAACACTTGAATAACATGAACCTCTTGGTGCTTTGGGTTACTGTACAGTTTTATTCCTGTTGAACCAAACTGGAGTCAACATAATAATTCATATTTCTACTAAATTGTTAATTTAGGGCACCTGGGTGGCTCGGTCAGTTAAGCATATGGATTCGGCTCAGGTCATGATCTCAGGGTCCTGGGATCAAGCCTTCCATCGGGCTCCCTGCTCAACAAGTAGTCTGCTTGTCCCTCTTCCTCTGCTTCAACTCCCACTTGTGCTCTCTCTCTCAAATAAATAAAATCTTTTAAAGAATAATTTGTTAAATTAACTTAAAATTTTTAAGAAAACAACAGCTGTAAAAATCTTGATATATTAGAAGAGAAAAAAAGATTCTACTCTTTTGAGGTGAGTGGTGTTGAACTGATTATTTAAAATTAAAAAAATGTTCTTTAATCAGTGAGCCTAAGGGCAGTCCCAAATATGATTGTTTATGTTCTCTAAATCAATATTGTTCTGTAGGACACTAATTTACAATTCTTTCTCAAGTGATACTTAGACTAGTGATATTTATTTATAATTGTAAAAGTGCTTTGGGATACATGTCTTTGTATCACAGCATGAAATTGTTTGTCATTAATTATCATTTATTGAAAACCTACTAAGTGCAAGGCACTGTTTCAAATAATGGTAATATTCTTGCAATCGTGGTGTTTATAAGTTTGAGGAGTCAGCAAAATAATGAACCAATAGAATATAGTTAAGTAAGTGCTATGAGAAAAGTATGCTTAGAAAAAAGCAGAGAGGAGGCACCTTAGAATTTTAGTCTCAGTCTGGAAAATTTAGGCTTTGAGAAAGAAATGATGATTTTGCTGAGTTTTGAAAGAGGAAAAAGAGTTTGAGAGATAAATCAGTCTGCAAAAGGATTTTCCAAGAAACATGTATTAAGCTGATATCAGAAAGACTTGTATGTCTTTGCACCAGATATGCTTCGTTCCTTGTGGATTATGGTGGGCATCGAGGCCTGAACTGAGGAAGGGGTCAGCTCATAAGGGGTCTTGTCAGGTAATACTAAGTCTGTTCTGGTATGTAAAAGAAGATCCTATACAGATCTTTACAGAAATTTTTAACAGCTTTATATACTTCTGAGAGTACAGTAGAAGGAGACGTTATTGATCCATACCCTCCTCAGCAATCAGTGGAACTGTTTTCAGTATGTGAGAATCTAGATGCAGGAAATTCCCTTTATCAGGCTTGGGAGGTTAGACCCATTTTTTTAAGTAATTACCTGTATAGACATGTAATAGTCACCACTATATCTTTTATAGCACGTGTTTTGTCTCTGAAATGGGTAGTAGCACCATGGGCCAAATTCATCATGGACTACAGCCTGACCATCCCATAGTTTCATGTCAACATAGCAGTGCAATAGAAAAGTACTTGTTATGCATGATTTACAAATCCAATGGGATATCAGATGTTAATATTATTTACCTGCCAACATAGTAACAAACGTTAGAGACATGAGTAATATAACTAAATGTGTGTGTTTTTTTAATTCCAGTTAGTTAATATACAGTGCTGCATTAGTTTCAGGTTTACAACACTTCCATACAACACCTGGTGCTCATCACAAGTGCAACCTTTAATCACCAAAATATGTGTATTAATGAGTAAAACACACATTAGGACTAATAGTTTGCCAAACACAAAATTTAAAAAAAAATAGAAAATGGAAGAAAGATTTTCTTATGTTATCTTTATGGAAAATAAAATCTAATTTATTTAGATAAAGTAAAAATGCCCTGTCTTTCATGACAAAGATAGCATTAATATAGGGTTACCAGGTTTAGAAAATAAAAATACGGTGAAAGTATGACCCCTATAAAATTTACACTTTTCCTTTCATTGTTAAGAGTATACCTTCCAATAAATAACTGGTTTGCATTCCCAATTTATCCTTGTAAGCAACATTAATTACAAACCATTTAAAGCTTAAGGGATATTAAAATATAGTCAATCTTAATAAATATCAATAAAACAAATATTCAAGTTGAAACATTTGGCTAAATGAGTATAACATTTTCACATTTTCTATATTTATGAGTCCTTGGAAGTTTAGAAGATATATAGTTTAAAACAAACAGCATAAAAATAATTGCTGATTTTTAAATATCACTTTAATTTTTAGAGACACTTCTTTGCAAGTATATCAATGTTGGATCCCAGCAGGTATCCTTTAAGCATTCCAAGCTGTTAAAATCCTAGGTCTAGTGATTCTAAGAATATAGAATATCTACTACCACTGCTGATGACCTCCCAAAAGAAGCAAGAAATAAGTTTTTGTTGCAACTCTATTTCTCCTATTTTTTTTTAAAGTAAACTCTATGCCTGTTGTGGGGCTTGAACTCACCAACTCTGAGATCAAGAGTCACATGTTCTACCCACTGAGCCAACCAGGAGCCCCTTTCCTATTATTCTTAACATAACCGATTTTGACTATATTTTCTAAAATTCTATTTGTATTTAAATTTATAATGCGTGGTATTAGGAAAGGTTCATTCATTCATAAGTCATCATCATTCAAAGGACATTTGGTACTGAACTTCAGTAAGTAAAAAATTAAAATTCATATGATACCTTCCCAAAAGGAAAATAAAATCTACTGTACCTATCCTATATTATTATTACTTTTTCTATTCCAAGTATTTTGTGTAGAATCTGTCACATTTGTGATTTAAAAAATAATGAAATTCCTCTGTTAAAAGGTGATGATGTTAGGTGCATAAAGCAGTAGAGTTTCCAATATATATATATATGTGCTGCCGAAGTGAGCACTCCAATATATATAAATGAAAAAACAGATAATTATTTTTAAAACTACTGCCTTCTATGCCAAAACAAACACACAAAAGACAAAGATTTCATTCAGACTTTAGAAATCTGAAATTAAAAAAAAAATGCAAAAACAAAAAATAAAAAAAAACTTCATTTAGAAATTGTGATTCAGTATGTTAAGTTCAGTAATATACCAAAGTATATACATGCCTTAGAATTGGCCCTAGCACATATTCCATCATGTTTTTCTTACATCACCTACAGCTTATATCTTACTATGAGCTAAACTCGCTTTCCAGAAATGTCTCTCTTTCTCCAAAATTCTTTAGAACCACATGTTCAAAGTCTCCACTGTAGTAACCATTCTTTTAAACTTACATGTTTGTTATTGTCTGTTTGTTTTAAACGTAAAGAACACCTGTCATAGCTCCCAAGAATAATCAAACAGAGTATTTGGGGGATTCAGATCTCTTTTTCAAGGTTCAAAAACTTAAGTTTTATTGAAGCCATGGAGGCTGTTCATCATTTAAGCCCTTCAGCAACATCCATAAAAGGCTGATTTCCCCAAGCACATGTAGTTCAGCTTAGAGATTAAGGAGTTAAGGGGCCATTCCTATCTATCTGCTACATAAAAGTTAAAAATAAATTAACCTTTAGGACTCAAGGTATTTGAAAATGAGTAAAATCATTAAATAATTCTTACACTAAGATAAACCAAATTCCTATGATATAGAAAAACAACTATAAAAACATCACCTCTCAAACATAGGCCATTAATCAAAAATTGTTACTAGAAGCAAATCAATAGATTTTAGTGTTTTAATTTTTAAATAAAATACTATGGATTTAAATAGCACCTGAAGTTAGAAAAAGAAAGGAAACCTATAGAAATTAATTAAGCTGGGGCACCTGGGTGGCTCAGTCGTTAAGCGTCTGCCTTCGGCTCAGATCATGATCCCAGGATCCTGGGATCGAGCCCTGCATCGGGCTTCCTGCTCCACGGGAAGCCTGTTTCTCCCTCTCCCACTCCCCTCTGCTTGTGTTCCCTCTCTCGCTGTCTCTCTCTGGCAAATAAATAAATAAATAAATCTTAAAAAAAAGGAAATTAAGCTAAGGAATTTATAAGTCATAAAAGAAATAAAGTAATATATTTAACTGTAGTGAAGAGGCCTGTAAAAATCAACAATAAAAGTCAAATTTAGTTGCTAATCAAGTGGGAATTTAACAAATATAGGGAGATTTGAAAATAACATTATAATACAGAACTCTATTCTAAAGTATTTTAATGAAATAGGTGTTTTCTAAAAGACTTTGGCTCAGGAAGTAAGAAACCCACACAGAAATAAAACCATAGAAGGACTTTTTTTTTTTTTTTTAAACAAAATGACGTCTCAATGAGTGTCTCTGAAGCAATGAACAGGCCTAGACTGTTTAACATGAAAATATTTTCTTTCTACTAAGAACAGTTAATTTCCATATTATAAAATAGATTTTGAGCTAAGAAAATGATGCATAGATAAAAATCTTACTTAATAGAGTTTGCATCACAAAGCATGCATACAAAATAGAAAAGCACAGAATATCCTCTTTACTAATAGTAAAATAATCCTAAATAATGTCCCAGGATATTCAATATGCAGTATTTTAAAATTAAAATATATGACTATTAAGTATTCTTTATTCTAAAAATATTTTTTTTTTTTTTGCTATTTTAAAATCTATTAACATAGCAATGGGTCACATTAAAAAAAATAGTACTCTCCTTCACACATGGGGAAAGATTATGGAATGCATTTATACTTATTTAAACATGATAAACAAAATCTATCTCAACCCAAGAGCCTAAATACATCTGCAGGTAATTCCCAAGCATTATTTCCACTAAAATAATGACAATTAGGAATGTCTTCACTCACCCACATTATTAACAATTTTATAAAAATTTTAAATGAGATGTATAAGAGCTTCTAAAAACATATATAAAAATAGGAAACAATCCCAACCCACTGAAAAGTGAAAAAAAAATGTTAACAGATAATCCACAGACTTGGTCAATTAATAGGATCTTAAAGTATGTCAGCATCACTAATAATCACTAAATGCAAATTAAAATAATAACATCCCACACACATTATTTTGTTAAAAATTTCAAATCTGACAATTTCCAATATGAGAAGAGGTGCAATGGATACTCTAAAATTCTCATGGAAATGTAATTTACACATATTATCCCTACAGAGGTGCATTATGCTTATGATCCAACTTGGATGAGACATACAAAGTAACTCTTAGAAGACCTTAGAGAGCAACCAATTCATTATAGCATTTTAAAGGGAAGCATATTTTAACAAAATGTAACATATTATCTTAAAGTCAACAGTGACCCATATCCTAGAGTTATCACCTTTGCCTTGTGAAATAAAACAGAAAAAATAATCCAATATAATTTAATACGGAGATTTATTTATGGACTAAAATTATTTACATTCCATTTCTGTATTTTTCAATATAATATGTACATATTCTGAATCACCAATATTAATTTACTCTCTGCTTCTCCATTTCGCTGTAATATCTAACAATGTAGTGCTTTCTATTTCAAATTTCCCTTAAGTAATACAATAATGGAAATATTAAAAATGCTGAATCATGAAGCTGAAGTTGTATTAACTTTTAATTATGTTAATTAATCTCATATTTTCAATATAATTACACTATTAATTTTCCTGAGTTCTTTCATTTTAATATTATAGACCTTCTGTTTCAGATGTTATTACAGTTTGAATATTGTTATTAGATGTTTGTGTAATTAGTTATGTCATATCATATAGGAACCATGATTGTATTCTTTACATATTCTATTTGTACTATTTTAATATAAATGCTCAAAACAGTTAATTTCTATCTTTAGATCAAGAAGTTATATGAAAAATTACATTTCATACTCAATAGCTATTATAACTCCAATTAGATCTTGGTGGGTTTTTTTACATTTAATTAATTTATTCCTCTTAATATTAACTAAAAAATATAAAATAACATTAACATTCACATCATTAAAATGTTCTTTTTATACTAAATGTTTAATAAGGTTAAAAGAAATTTAACAATTGTCCAATGCTTATATAATATGAAACTGAGTATATCATATAAACATTTTATATCATTGTTCATTAAATTAATGCCAAAGGAACTTTCATTTTATTTCAGTGAAATATGTATAGAAAAACAAAGATTCTTCCTGAATAGCCTGAGGATTAACTTTTTTTTTTTTTTTTTGAAAGCAGGTTTTTGGCAAGACAAAATCAGAGAGGGAGACAAACTTTGAGAGACTCTGCTGGAGCCATCACAGGAGACATTTGCCATAACAACCTAGTACTGGTAACCATGACTGGGACCCCTGGATCTGGCATCTCACTAATACCAGTAGAATGGAATCAACACTGTGATAAGTACATTGGCTATCAGTTATTTAAGCCAAAATTTCCTCTTATTGCGTGTGTGTATATACACATGTACATACATACACACATATACAAACAGACATACACACATGTCTGTGTGTATGTATGTGTGTGTGTGATCCTTTGTGGAAAGATTGATATTATCTATTCTTGTCTATATTTCACTTTAGAGATGAATAATTAAATAGTATTGCTTTTTTGTGTCACAGTGCTTTACAGTTATTTTAGTCTCACAGACATATTTTTTTAAATTTAATTTTATTTCAATTCA
Source organism: Phoca vitulina (assembly GCF_004348235.1). Lineage (NCBI taxonomy): Eukaryota > Metazoa > Chordata > Mammalia > Carnivora > Phocidae > Phoca > Phoca vitulina. The sequence continues at coordinate 21,917,995 of NW_022589714.1, forward strand.
ATTAGTTAGGGACTCCTAAAGATAATTTTAAGATTTTGGTATTCTTACAATAGAAAATAGAGAAGTATAAAAATCATAGCTTTAACCATGAGTATATGAGTTGATGAAGTGATTGTTACATGATTATGGAGGGTGTATCAGTATTAATGGCTTCTGATTAATGAAGTAATTATAATTGGTTATATAATTGGTTTCATAATTACATATGTGATTGCATACTTATTATTATTTGCTTTGCTAACTAATTTGTCATATATTCTATGCTTCAATATACAAAGAGAAACAGGAAGTAATATGAATTGTTTAAGTTGGAAATATGTACTTTGCAATCTCTAAATGCCTTGAAATGTTACACTCTTAGTTAAGTTTGGTGAAACAGTTCTCCTCATCTATACAGGTAGAAGAGGAAAGTTTTACATCTCTGCCTGAGATCTGGGTAGAAAGAATAAATGTTCTGACAACTTGTAACTAAGAAACTATTTTGAATACAAATTTGGGTGTGAATTTACAATGCTCCTGTGACATAGGAACTATAAAGAACATAAATGAAAATTAAAAATTATCCCTAAGGAAGTAATAATCCTGAGTATGTAAAACAGAAAAATCATTGTACAAGAAAACATATTCTAACCAAGCTGCACAGGATTCCCAGGAAAAACACTGCTATAAATTAGACTCAGTTAAACATTAAAAAATATACTGAGAAAATATTTATTATGAATAAGGATTAAAGGTTAAACATATTGTAGGATTTTAGATAATAAAACAGTCTGATAGACTCTATGAATTAAATAAATATAAATAAGGTATCTAAAAAATTGAGTCCATAACAGAAACAAGACATCATGAAAAATAAATTTAAAAAAATGGAAAAATTACCAATTAACACTAATGTGAAACTTCCTGAAGTACACAAAAATAGAAATGTACATATGGTAAGTCATGCAATTCTTGTGTGAGGTACTCAATAGCTTAATAATATTAATTTTCCCTAAATTTGTAAATATAATATATTCTCAGTGAAAATATTAAAACTTTTTTCTAGACAGGTTGATTCTCACGTTCATATGAAAAAATAAGCAAATAAAAGTAATGAGAAAAAAATTCTTTTTGGGGGGAGAAGCTGTTTTATATATTTTTTATGTATTTATTATTAACTCTAATGTATTATTTGTTTCAGGGGTACAGGTCTGTGATTCATCATTCTTATACAACACACAGCGCTCACCACAACACATACCCTCCCCAATGTCCATCACCCAGACCACCCCCTCCTCCTCTCCCCTCCCCTCCAGCAACCCTCAGTTTGTTTCCTGAGATTAAGAGTCTCTTATGGTTTGTCTCCCTCTCTGGTTTTGTTGTTTCATTTTTTCCTCTCTTCCCCTATGATCCTCTGCCTTGTTTCTTAAATTCCACATATCAGTGAGATCATATGATAATTGTCTTTCTCTGATTGACTTATTTTGCTTAGCATAATACCCTCTAGTTCCATCCATATCATTGCAAATGGCATGACTTCATTTTTTTGATGGCTGCATAATATTCCATTGTGTATATATATATGCCACATGTTCTTTATCCATTCATCTGTTGATGGACATCTAGGCTCTTTCCATAGTTTGGTTATTGTGGACATTGTTGCTATAAACATTGGGATGTACATGCCTCTTCAGATCACTACATTTGTATCTTTGGGGTAAATGCCCAGTAGTGCAATTGTTGGGTCGTAGGGTAGCTCTATTTCAACTTTTTGAGAAACCTCCATACTGTGAGAAAAAAAATTCTTAATAAGTAGTATGAGTTCTTGCACTGTTGGTGGGAATGCAAGCTGCTGCAGCCACTCTGGAAAACAGTATGAAGAGTTTCCTTAAAATGTTAAAAATAAAATTACCCTAAGATCCAGCAACTGCACTACTAGGTATTTACACAAAGAATACAAAAATAATAATTCAAAGGAATACATGCACCCCAATGTTTATACCAGCATTATGTACAATAGCCAAATTATGGAAATAGCCCGTGTCCATCAACTGATGAATAGATAAAGAAGATGTAGTATATGTATATGTATGTAATGGAATTATATATATATATTTTTTATTCCTATATATATTCCTATATATATATATATATTCCTATATATATGTATATGTATGTAATGGAATTATATATATATATACATATACTATATATATATATACATATACTATACACACACACACACACACACACACACATACATACATATGTAATGGAATATTACTCAGCCATAAAAAAGAATGAAATCTTACCATTTGCAACAACATGAATGGAGCTAGAGAGTATTATTCTAAGTGAAATAAATCCACTTAGGATTTATTTAGTGAAATAAATAAGTGAAAAAAAAAAGAAACAGAGAGACAGAACAAGAAACAGATGCTTACTATAGGGAACACATTGATGGTTACCAAAGGGGAAGGGGGTGGGGGGATGGGTTAAATAGGTGATGGGGATTAAGAAATACACTTTGATGAGCACCAGGTATTATATGGAAGTGTTGAATCACTGTTATACACCAGAATTTAATATTACACTGTATGCTAAGTCACTGGAATTTAAATAAACACTTAAAAATAGAAGTATGAGTAAGCATAAACTATACCTCATTTAAAAACATAACATAAAGCCTCAATAAATACAACAGTATAGTGTTGGTTTTTTAATAGGTATATAGGCCAGTATTAAAGAAAAACAAAATTCAGAAATAGACCCAAAAACCTCTGACAATTCAGTATCTTAATGAACTCAGTACCTAAACACTGTAGCATTAAAGTGAAATATTTAATAGATAATGCCAGAGAATAATACATATGAAAGCATTTTGTCAATTATGAAGCTTTATAAAATGGCTAATGAATTCTGGTTTTACACAAATGATCTCATGAGTGTAACTATTATAATTTGATTAAAACACAAACCATTTAAATGATTTTTGTTTTTTGTTTTTTGTTTTTTCTGTTGCTGGGTTAATTGTAGCTCAGTAGTCAATGGAGCCAAATTTAAAACAGAAATTTTTAAACTGTCTTGAAAAAAAAGTTAGCAGTACATAATTTTTTTATGCTTCCAATTTACTTACTGGGGAAGTACAATATTTTATAAATCTGCTTTTGACAGAAAATGTATCATTAGGTCACAGTACACACAGACTACAGAACTTGCCAATCTTCAACTGTTAACAGCATTCAAGGGTTCTAGGGACACCTGGCTGGCTCAGTGGGTGGAGCATGTGACTTTTGATTTGGGGTTGTAAGTTCAAGCCCCACACTGGGGATAGTTTACTTAAAAAAAGTACTCAACTGTTCTAGATTTATGAGGTCAATAATTCAATATGAATATGAAAAATGACCAATAAAACAGCCATGATTGTAAAAACAAACACTTTAACATAATTTGATTAATTCAATTTTCACAAAGATTTACAAAATTAAAAATTAAATACTGAACTTTCTCAGAAAACATGTAGAAATATTGTTTTCTATCATCTAATGAGTAAAATGTTATGTTGGCCTATCTAATTGACAAATACCTGCAGCTCTGAGCCTTCAGGGTTAGCAACAAATTCTTTAAAAGCCATAAACTTTTGAGAAAAGATACCTTCATTTGTGTTATCACAGCTTTGGGCCCTATATAGAAGAGATGACATTCATTGAGGACAGGCAATCAGCCATTTATTTATTTATTTATTAAAGATTTTACTTATTTATTTGAGAGAGAGCTTGAGAGCGAGAGAGAAAGAGCATGAGCTGGGGGAGAGGCAGACTCCCTGCTGAGCAGGAAGTTTGATGCAGGGCTTGATCCCAGGACCTTGGGATCATGACCTGAGCTGAAGGCAGATGCTTACCCAGGTACCCTGACAATCAGTCATTTAAAGCTTAGTTCTAGCTGCCCAGTTTAACTTTAATACATTTATAATTTTGTACTTGCAATAGTCCTCTCTCACAAGTCATGTTAGAATATCTGTACATGGAGGCATATCAAGTATTTTAATGATAAAAACGGGAAAAATCATACAGTATTATTGTCAATGTGAAATTATTTTAAAATCACCTTGAAGTTCAAACATTATTCAAAGTCCATTTTGAAGTTAATCCTTTGGTTTCTTTTTGTAATAAAATGGTATTAGAGCCTGAGAGAAGATAAATAAACTCTTTGAGACCCCTCTGCCTCTGGTTTACTCTTCCATCGGCACTGGTGTCAAGCTACACTTTAGGTTTGTGGTTTTAATCCCTAAAATAATGAGATGCAATCCAAATGTGCTTCTTAGGCTTCCCACCTTCTCCAATCCTTCCGGACCCCTCACCCACTCATTTCCCTTAGTCACTTTGCCTAAATAAAGGCCAGCACACGTGAGGCCCTGTATCAGCTGCCAGAATTTTCACTTACACTTAGCAAGCAGAGTCACCCAAGCAGGGCGTATACTCTTGAAAAAGTATATTGATTACCAAAACCTAGATAGTTGAGATTATGTCCTCATAGAAAATAAGGGAACTTTGAAAAAAAGCAATAAAAAATGTAATTGCTATTTCAAATTGTAGAAAGGGTTACATCTTAATGAAACCACATTTGTCTGCATTAGCCTTCTGAATCCTCTTCAATCATAGGTAATATCGCTTCGATATATTCATATGCTAAGGCAGATCATTTTACGTAAAATGGACCTTTTGAAATGTTCCCTAATCTGTCCTAGCTTGCTCGGTTTTTAATGTCTTTGCAATTAGGTTTTCTCATGTTTCAATTTCCATAGGCTTTGTAAAATCATTTGTAAAACCACCTAGTGTGGGCTTTAAGAAGTATCCTTTCTGGTTTGGTCTTCTAGATATTTACTGAGAATGTGAAACATACACATGTATCCATTTTTGCATATATATATATATGTGTGTGTGTGTTTATATGTATATATGTGTATACACACACACACACACACAGAGCAAATAGCACATTACGATTTCTCCCTTGCCTGAACAAATATTTACGAAGCATCTCATAAGCAATAGCTCCTACCCTAGGTTCTAATCATTTACCTTTGAACACAACAAACCAATTGCCTATATTCATGGATCTAGTAGTCAGTGGAAGAAATAGACCTTAGACAAATAAATTTATGATAGAGTGTCATGTAAAGTTTTATGAGAAAAACAGAGTATAATAAATAGAGATAACAGATTTAGCCAATAAGGATACACACACCTAGTTAAATTTGAATTTCGGATAAAGGCATTTTTTTGAGTGTAAGTAGATCCCATGCCATATAAATCCTTCATAAAATATATTAGACTACTCATATTTTGAAAAGTTTGTTATTTATCTAAACTTCAAATTAACCTAGATGTCCCCTGGGACACCTGAGTGGCTCAGTCGTTAAACATCTGCCTTTGGCTCTTGTCATGAGCTCAGGGTCCTGGCACTGAGCCCCTCGGGCTCTCCGTTCATCAGCAAGTCTGTTTCTCCCTCTCCCTCTGTGATCTCTCTCACTCTCTCTCTCTCTCAAATAAATAAATAAATTCTTTTTTTAAAAAAAATAAATAAACTAGATATCCCCTTTTATCTGGCAACTTTAGTTCAATAATAGAACCAAAAGGTACTATTTAAGAAGAACGGTCTGAGAAGATTCTCTGAGGAGGTGACATCTGAACAGAAACCTAAACGAAGTGAGGGACTGTGTACAAATATTTCTGGGAGAATAATCCAAGCAGAGGGAACAGTAGGTGTCAAAGTCCCTGAAATGGAACATCACTGTTGTATTTTGGAATATTAACAAGGAAGCCAGCATCGCTAAAATAGGGAACAAACAGAAGAGTGGCACTAAGTAGGGCCCAGTAACTCTCTGATCTCTACTTAGGAGAGTGCCTAGCACATTCCATGTGTTTGAACAAGAGGAAATTGCAATTTCTATCTGTTAAAAAAAGATGAAAAGAACATCAGACATTTTCCTAGGTTAACCTAAAATGAACTGAACCCACGTTTGCCCAATAAATTGTTGTGTGACTGGAAGAGTTTGAAAGCAGTCAAATGACTTACAGTAATCTTTGAATTCACATACAGAAATTGCTTTGCAATTCATCATTACTTTGTTTTGTTTTTCCAAGTGTGTTGTAAAATATTATAATTAAATTAATACATAAGAGACTTATTTATCAGTTAGTGGGATCTGGGGAATATTGGTATGGGAAAACAGCACTGGGAAATATTTACTTTAGCTTATAAATGGAAAGAACAAGAAGGTTTATATCCAGCATTTGATAGTGGCTCTCTCTAGTAGAATCTTTCTTCTACAGAAGGTCACTGTGTGTGAACCTAGACTAATGCAAGTGAAACAAAGCTCCAGCAGAACCTTATTATGGCTTTATTCATGACATGAAACTAATCAACTATTCTAAAGGTAGAGGACTATACATGAGTTGGGAAGGCTACATTATATACTCTGGACAAAGCAGATAAATTATGTGTTAGAATACAGAATTCAGATTTATATTAGCATATTTTGCTTCTGTGACAAAACTTCAAATCTTTGGTTTGTCCTTATCTCTGATATTGTGACTTAACTTCCTTGGATACTTAGCTTATGAGCTTTTTGAATATTCTGACCTGTAACAACTGAAATATAAACTCTAGCTCTCCTTCTAGCCTCTGTCCTATGCTGCCAGCTTTGTTATGCCCAAGAAGTAACACACAGAATGCATGCCATCTTTCTAACGTAAATCTAGGTTATACTGCAAAGCACCCAGATGAAGAATTTGTGACCTCAACATTCTAGACTTTTCTTCTCTAGACTTTTTCTTCAAGGTGAAGTCTATGCATATTTACTCTTTTTTCTGTCCTGAGCTTTAAAGCTTAAGGCCACTGGGAATCCTTATAGCAATTAAATTCTTTTTTCTTCTTGAGCTAGTCACTAATTTTCTACCTCTTCTATATTTATAAACACTGAAACTAAAGAGAACCCACTGCGTATTATACTGTTAAACATGGGTATTTATACTATATTCTTTTTTATTTAAAATTTGAATTTCATATCACTCTAGATTTGCATTCATTTATAAGAAATAATATAGAAAGATCCCATGTACCCTTACTCAGTTTTCCCTAATGGCAACATCTTGTAAAACTATAGATCATTTGTACACCCAGGATATTGACATTGATACAACCCTCCAATCTTTTTACTGATTTCTGCATGTTGACTTTGTATCCTACAACTGTGCTGAATTTGTTGAGCAGTTCCAACAGTTTTTTAGTGGAGTCTTTATTATTTTCAATATAGAAGATCACATCTTCTGCAAACCAAGATAATTTTCCTTCTTTTTTAATTTGGATGCCTTTTATTTCTTTTTCTTGCCTAATTGCTTGGCTAGGACTTCCAGTACCCTGTTAAATAGGAGTGGTCAGAGTGGACAGCACCCTGTCCTATTTCTGATCTTACAGGAAAAGCTTTCAACTTTCACCACTGAGTATGCTAGCTGTGGCTTGTCATGTACGGCCTTTATATTGTTGAGGTATGTTCCTTCTATCCTATTGAGAATCTGTATAATGAAAGGTATTGTATTTTTTAAATGCTTTTTCTGTATTCAGACAATCATATAATTTTTATCTTTCATTCAACTAATGTGATGTATTATATTAATTAATTTGTGAATGTTGAACCACCCTTGCATCACAGGGATAAATCCCCCTCATATAATCTTTTTAATGTGCTGTTGAATTTGGTTTGCTAATATTTTGTTGAGGATTTTTGCATCTATTTTCAAAAGGAATACTGGCCTCTAATTTTCTTTTCTTGCAGTGTCCTTATATGGCGTGGTATAGGGATAATGATGGCTTCCTAAAATTAGTTTGGGAGTTTTCCCACCTCTTCAATTTTTGGAAGAGTTTGAGAAGGATTGGATTAATTTTTTAAATGTGTGGTAGAATTCACAGGGAAAACCATCTGGACCTGAGATTTTTGTTGTTATTGGGTGCTTTTTTTTTTTTTATTACTTGTCCCGTCTCATTACTCATTATTACTTTGTTTAGATCTTCTATTTCTTTGATTCAGCCTTGGCAGGTTGTATATCACTAGGAATTTATCCATTTTTTCTTGGTTATCCAACTTTCCCTTGGTTTCCATTTTCTCTGAGTTTTTATTTAAATTCCCGTTAGTTAACATACAGGGTAATATTAGTTTCAGGCATAGAATTCAGTGATTCAACACTTAAATACAACATCCGGTGTGCATGACAACAAATTCACTCCTTAATCTCTATAACCTATGCCCAGCTCCCCTCTGGTAACCATTAGTTTGATCTCTATAGTTAAGAATCTGTTTCTTGGTTTGTTTCTCTTTTTTCCCCCATGTTTATTTGTTTTGTTTCTTAAATTCCACATATGAGTGAAATCATATGGTATTTTTTTTTCTCTGACTTATTTCACTTAGCATAATACACTCTAACTCCATCCATGTTGTTGCAATCCGTATCAGTCTTTTAGATCCCTTGTATTTCTGTGATACAGTTGTAATGTATCTTTTTTCATATTTTTAAATAAAAGATTATTTATTTATTTGAGACGGTGGAGAGGGGGAGGTGGGGAGGGAGAGAGTGAGGATTTCAAGCAGACTCTGCACTGAGTGCAGAGCCCAAAGTAGGGCTTGATCTCACAACGCTGAGATCATGATCTGAGCCAGAAACAAGAGTCAGATACTCAACCAACTGAGCCACCCAGGTGCCCCTCTTCTTTCATATCTAATTTTATTTATTGGAGTACTCTCTTTTTTTCTTGATGAAACTAGCTCAGTGTTTGTCTATTTTGCTTTTCTTTAGAAAATAACAGCTCTTAGTTTCACTGATCTTTTCTATTGTCTTTTCAGTCTCTATTTCATTTATCTGTTACAGTCTTTGTTATTTCCTTCTGTCTACTTTGAGGTTATTTTGTTCTTTCCTTTTTACTAGTTCCTTGAGGTATAATTTAGATTGTTTATTTGAGATCTGACTCGTATCTTAATAAAGATGTTTATCACTATGAATTTCCCCCTTAGAACTGCTTTGCTGTATCCTATAACTTTTGGTATGTTGTATTTTCACATTTATTTATCTCAAGATTTTTTTTTTTAATTTTCCTTTTGATTTATTTTTTGATCTATTGGTTGTTCAGGGATATGTTGTTTTAATTTCCACACATTTGTATATTTTCCAGTTTTCTTCCTGTTATTTCTGGTTTTATAACATTATGGTCAGAAAAAAATACTTCGTATGATTTCAGTGTTCTTACATTTGATAATGTTTGTTTTGTGACCTAACATATGATCTATTCTGGATAATGTTCCATGTGTGCTTGAGAAGGACATATATCATGCTGATATTGGATGGAATGTTCTATATAAGTCTGTTAGGTCCACTTGGTCCAAAGTACAATCAAGTCTGATGTTTCTATATTGATTTTCTTTCTGGATGATTTATCCATTGTTGAGTGGGATATCAAGTGCCCTAATATTGTTCTCTATTTCTCCCTTCATATCTATTAATGTTTGTTTAATATATTTAGGTGCTCCAATGTCAGATGCATATATACTTGTGATTGTTATATCTTCTTGATGATCCCTTTATCACTATATAATAACCTTCTTTGTCCCTTTACAACTTTTGACTCTAAGTCTAATTTGTCTGATAGAAGTATAGCTGCCTCTGGTCTCTTTTTGTTTCTACTTGCACTGAATATCATTTTCTATCCCCTTCACTTTTAACTTTTGTGTGCCCTTATATCTGAAGTGCATTTCTTGTAGTCAGTACTTAGTTGTGTGTATATGTGTGTGTGTGTGTATGTGTTTTCATCCAGATACTATATGCCTCCTGACTTGAGAATTTAATCTGTTTACAATTAGAGTAATTATTGATAGGTGAGGACTTACCAATGTTATCTTATTTTTTCTATCTGCTTTGCACTTCCCTTGTTCCTTTCTACCCTCCTACTGTCTTCCTTTATGTACTGATTTTTTTCTAGTGGTATACATTGATTCCCTTCCCTTTATCTGTTGTGTATCTACTGTAGTTTTTTCTATATGCTTTCCTTGAGGCTTACATAAAATTTCCTATGGATACCTGTTTTACACTGATGACAATTTAACTTGTATTGCATACAAAAACTCTAACCTTTTATTCCTCCTCCTTTTATGGTTTTGATGTCACAATGTATCTTTTCATATTGTGTATTCATTAACAAGTTATTGTAGCTTTAGCTATTTTTAATGCTTTTGTCCTTTAACCTTTATACTAAAGTGGCTAATCATCACCTTATTACAATATTAAATATTCAGAACTTGACTATATATTTACCTTTGCCAGTGTGTTATAAACTTTCATATGTTTTCATGTTACTAATTAGCATCCCTTCATTTCATCTTGTAGAACTCCTTTCATCATTTCTTTTAAGGCAAGTCTAATGATGATGAAATCCCTCCATTTTTGTTTATCTCAGAAAGACTTTATCTCTCTCCTTGATTTCTGAAAAACAATTTTGCCAGACAGAGTATTCTTGGTTGGCAGTTTTTGTTTGTTTCTTTTGGTTCTTTGAATATAACATCTTACTTTCTCCCTGACTGCAAAGTTTCTGCTGAGAAATGTGCTGATGAATTTCTCAGGGGTTCCTTTGAAAGCTACAAGTTTCTTTTCTCTTTCTAAGATTCTTTTTCTTTTTGACAGTTTTATTATAATGTGTCTTGGAGAAGATATCTTTAAACTCAGTTTGTTGGGGGACTGATAAACTTCATGAACTTGGATATCTAAATCTCTCCACAGATATGGGAAGTTCTCAGCCATTATTTCTTTAAACAATCTTTCTGATCCATCTCCCTTTTTTCTCCTTTTAGGACTCCAATAATTCACAGATTGTTTCTGTTTTTGTTTTGATCGTGTAGCTTTTCTTCACTCTTTTTTCATTCTTTCTTCTTTCTTCTATTTTGAATAAATAATTTCAAAGTTCCTGTCTCCTAATTCAGAGATTTCTTCTACTTGATCCATTCTGCTATTGATGCTCTCCATTGCATTTATCATTTCACTCACTGAATTATTCAGCTCCAAAATTTCTGTTTGGTTCTTTTTTTATGATTTCTAGCTCTTTATTAAAGTTCTCATTTTGTTTCTGTGTTATTTTCCTGATTTTGTTGAATTGTCTTCCTGTGTTTTCTTGTAGCTGAGTGTTTCAAAACAGCAATTTTGAATTCTTTATCAGGCCAAAGGCAGATCTCCACATATTTGAGGTTGGTTTCTTAATTTTTGTGATTCTTTGGTCATGTCTTGTTTCCTTGATTTGTCATATTCCTTGACGTCTTGCATTGCTGTCCATGTGTTTGAAGTGACAGTCTCCTCCTCCAGTCTTTTCTGACTGACTTTGGATATAAAATACCTTCTATCAGCTCTGTTAGGGTTTCTGAGGCTTTCTCAGACCTGTTGCATACTTCTTGCTCTCATTGTGGCAGAATTCTTAAGCCTGTATGCCTTCTCTTGATCCTGCAATACACCAAGCTTAATGTTGAGAGTCTCCTTTTTGTTTTACCAAGTATGGTGCTAAAGTTCAAGTTTGTAGTCTTTCCCTGTACACAGATTCTGGCCACATGCTTTCTAGCCATCTGCCAAGGCTCACTCTCACTGTGATCACATACAGAGAGCATGCCACATGGTAGAGGCGAGTGTATGTGGGTGAAGTACATGGAGTGCTGGGGTGCCTGTTTGCCAGTTGCAGGGGACAGATGAGAAAGGTGTCCCCAGTGGCTTATGGGCAGGCTTCTTGCTGCATCCTTGACATGATTAGTAGAGTCTGAATTCCTTTAATGCCCTCTGAAGGTCCTATCTGCTCTCTCCCAGCCTCTTCTGCATCCACTAGTTGCACATCTCATGACTTAGTACTGGGAATAGGGTGAGAGAGAAATAGGCCTCCTTCTTTGGCAGTATCCTGCACAGATAGGGAAGGCAGGTGCTCACTCACACACTCTAACTTTCCCCCATGGGAGAAATCATAAGCTTATAAGGTCTTACTTGGCATTGATATGTGTTACCTTGGGAGAGTGGTGACTTGGGTAAAGTCAAAAAATAGTGGGCATTTTTTTGTGGGTCTATAGCTGGGTTTTTTATTTTTTTTTTCCTGCTGATCTATGTATATGTCCCACTGTCATTACCATATTGTCATAATTACTGTACTTTAAGCCTTAATATTTGGTAGAGTGATTCATTCCACTTTATTCTTCTTCTCCAAGACATTTTTAGCTATTTTAGTTTTTTTTAATTTTCTGTTAAATTTTAGAATATGCTTATCTAATTCTACTAAACAAAATTCTATAAACAAAATTCTTGATAGAATTTTGTTAAGAATTTTATTAAATCAAGTTGGGAAAGATAGGCATCAATCTGGGAAGAATTGGCATCTTTACTATGTTTATCTTCCAACCCATGAGAAAGGTATGTTGCTTGATTGATTTAAGTCTTCCTTGATCCCTTTCATAGCATTTTATAATTTTCAGGACATAATCCTGTACATATTTTGTTAGAATTATAACAAAGTATTTCAATTTCATTGGGGCAGTTATAAATGATGATTTCTTTTTAATTTAGTTTCCATGGTTTTTTTGTTAGTATATAAAAATTTGATTGAATTTTGTGTGTTGATCTTGTATACTGTGACCTTGATGAACTTAAGTAATAGCTCTAAGAGATTGTTTTTCTAGATTTCTTGAGATTTGCTATGTAGACAATAATGTCACCTGCAAATACAGAGTTTTTATTTCTTCCATTCTGAGCAGTGGGCTTCCTCTCTTGCTTCCTTGCTTCCTTGCTTCCTTGCTTGCTTCCTTCCTTCCTTCCTTCCTTCCTTCCTTTCTTTCTTTTGGCTTATTGAACTGTTTAGAAATTTCAGGACTACTTTAAATAAGAATGGTGAGTGCAGATATCTTTGTCTTATTCCTGATCTTAGGAGAAAGGATTTAGTTTTTCACTATTAAGTATAAACTTAGCTGTAGGTTTTTATTACATGCTCTTCATCTAAGTAAATTAGTTCTCCTCTAGTCCTAAATTACTGCAATTTTTTATCACATATGGGTGTTGAGTTTTATCAAATACTTATTCCATGTCAGTTGATATGGTCATAGATTTTTCTTCATTAGCCTGTTAACATAGTCAATTACATTGGTTGATTTTCAAATGTTGAGCCAGACTTAGATACACTGAATAAATCCCACTGGTGCAAGGTATGTAATTATTTTCATACATTACCAGACTTGATTTACTAATAAAAAATATATACATACACACACACACACACACACACACACACACATATATATATATATACACACACACAGATATATATATATATATTGCCATTTTGTAGTCAAGTTTTATTCTGGTTCAAAAGTAATATATGCCTCCATTCTGTTTTGAATATTTTTCATTCAATAAAAATAAATTGGTATTCTGGGTTTTATAATTTAGTGTACTTTTTCAAATTTAATGTACATTTTAGACTAAATCTTTGATCTTTGGTTTGTATTGGTATGGTGTTTTTATTTTTGGAAATATAAAATGCTATGTTTTACTTTATGTTTGAAGCAAGTAATTAAAGACCTCCCCTCTCTCCACCACCACCTCCACTGGCACTTGATTATGTCTCTCTGTCTCTCATTTTTTTGGTTAAGTCCCTTCTTTAACTCAAATTATTTATAAGGCTCACTGCACATGTAAGATCATCCATGAGTAAATAAGAAGGAAACATAAATAAAACTATGGCAGTTTAAAGCAAATCTAGAGATAAATCTGTTTGTCTTGAAAAAATATTTTTCTCTCATTTGAAAATGTTTGTATCCATTATGAGATTTCTGTCAGCAGGATGGCCCATAGAGAGTAAATGAATATATGAGAAGAGACAGAAAGGCATAAGGATATTAATAGGCCAAAAATAAAATATCTCTTCCTTTCAGTCTCACATGGGCTAGAGCCTTCTGCTATAACTTAGGAATCAGACAGAAAATAGAGAGATTTTCAATCTTACTCCTAAAGTACCTCCATTTGCCCCAAGAAGTTCTGGCGTCAATTCTTCAGTGAAGACTAAATATGTGCCAAGTGTGAACTTTAAAAACAAAACTACTTTTCAACTCTTCAAGTGTATTAAAACTATCTGAACAATTTCTTAAAGTTCACCCTTAGATAACTCAAAATGACTTAATGGAATTTTACTAACCTTTCCAAATATTGTACCTTGAAGCTGAGTGTAAGAATGAGAAATTTTGGCTTAAAGGGTAGTATTTAAAAAAAACATGTGTAAACGCTTTAAAGTAAGGGCTGTAAAATGTGTGTATGAGAGTTTTCTTTTTCAAACATGGCTACAAATTTCTTTTCAGTAATATAATTATGGATTAGATCCAAAATTATATCATTAAACATTTTTTATTTTTACATGAGCAATTTATGTGTTATTCATATTATCAAACTTTTTTTTTTAAAGATTTATTTGTCAAAGACAGAGAGAGAGAGAGCACAAGCAGGGGGAGTGGCAGGGAGAGGGAGGGGGAGAAGCAGACTCCCCTCTGAGCAGGGACCAGACCAGGACTGTGGGATCATGACCTGAGCAGAAGGCAGATGCTTAACCGACTGAGCCACCAAGGCATCCCTATTATCAAGCTTTTATAAATGGTTTATTAAATAATATCACCCAATAAAGGACTGACAATGGTTCAGTGCAATAACTTCTACTGCAATTATATATGAGTTAGCTATAATAAAATATTTGTTTAGCATACTATTCAATTAGGACATATAACTAACACAAATACGGTGAAACTTCTCATATTATGCCAGTAACTAAAAATATAGTCATTCAATTTTAGTTGATAACTCAAAAAAGTCATGATAAAAATTTTAATAATCATATTATGTTCACATTTACTTGGATACATTATTTAATCAAATCTCTTCATTACAAGGCATAATTATTTCCCACCCACTATTTGTTAAGAACTGGGGCCACAAAAATGGAAAATATTTATATTAGCATAGATATTTCTTTTTGGTCATTATGGTTGTCAAGAAATTTCTGCAAGTTTGAACGTTATATTTTAAAGTTTTTTTCTCCCAATGCATTAAAGAAAGACAGAAATAGAACATGAAAGAAAAAGTATGAAATACTTCATAATGTATATTGAGGGCTGGCAGCAGAAATTAAGAAGACCCAAGAAATATGATAAACAATAACAACAATTAGGAAATTAAGACATGCATTGTTTTTGTTTTCACTGAAACAATTATTTTAAAATATAGTCATATCTTCAAAGCCTGTTTAAGTGAAGAAAATTAAGTAATAACCAGTTGTACTTGATTTAAAATAAGTCTAGCACTGATTAAATATTGCAAGTCCATTAGTAAATCTAACTCATCAAATATTTCACTTAATGAACATTACTACAAATTTAGTAACACAATTACACATATCTGTGTAATTTCATCAAGTTCCTTCACATATGTGTTAAACTTTTAAATTTTCATCCACATAGCATTTGGAGAAAATACTCATTTTTGTCTAGTCTCTATTTGCACTGCTTCTTATCCTAATGCAGACTTAACTCTCAGACTTCAGTCACCTCAACTGTCCTCCCTACTTTCAAATTCCTTATTCGTGAGCCATCTTAGAAGCATCATTATTTATGGCATTCTATTAATTAAGGGTCAGCATTTATTGAAGGAAGCACTTATTATTTATACTTTACTTATTCAATGATGTATTTGAGCCAAACTTAACTGGCTCACAAGAGCCAATTTGACCACTTCTTCCCATTGCCACATGTGGTGACATAAAATTGAAAATTTAAAATTGGTCATGCTGCAGAATTTTACACCACAGAAATCAGCAAATGGTGGAAATCCATGCTTTTTCTTTTTTTCCCACCTGGTGAACTAGTTGTTCAGCATTTACCAGCACATCATTGTTTATAGCTCTTCACCAATTGATCCTACCAATGGTGAAGACAATTTAGGATCTTGGTGTGTATTTTAATTTCTTTATTCCATATGACTTGGTAAACCATATCTCTTATGACCCTGCCAAATATACTCCTTGTTTTTGTTAAACTACTTTGCTGACTTTAGTCCCATAGCAACAGCCACTTCTTTTTTGTTTTATTGTTATGTTAATCACCACACATTACATCATTAGTTTTTGATGTAGTGTTCCATGATTCATTGTTTGTGCATAACACCCAGTGCTCCATGCAGAATGCGCCCTCTTTAATACCCATCACCAGGCTAACCCATCCTCCCACCTCCCACCCCTCTAGAACCCTCAGTTTGTTTTTCAGAGTCCATCGTCCCTCATGGTTCATCTCCCCCTCTGATTGCCCCCCCTTCAATCTTCCCCTCCTGCTATCTACTTTTTTTTTTCTTAACATATATTGCATTATTTGTTTCAGAGCTACAGATCTGTGATTCAACAGTCTTCCACAATTCACAGTGCTCACCATAGCACATACCCTCCCCAATGTCTATCACTAAGCCACCCCATCCCTCCCACCCACCCCCCACTCCAGCAACCCTCAGTTTGTTTCCTGAGATTAAGAATTCCTCATATCAGTGAGGTCACAGGATACATGTCTTTCTCTGATTGACTTATTTCGCTCAGCATAATACCCTCCACTTCCATCCACGTCATTGCAAATGGCAAGAAATCATTTCTTTTGATGGCTGCATAATATTCCATTGTATATATATACCACTTCTTCTTTATCCATTCATCTGTCGATATACATCTTGGTTCTATCCACAGTTTGGCTATTGTGGACATTGCTGCTATAAACATTGGGGTGCATGTAACCCTTTGGGTCCCTACTTTTGTATCTTTGGGGTAAATACCCAGTAGTGCAATTGCTGGGTCATAGGGTAGGTCTATTTTCAACTTTTTGAGGAACCTCCATACTGTTTCCCAGAATGGTTGCACCAGCTTGCATTCCCACCAACAGTGTAGGAGGGTTCCCCTTTCTCTGCATCCCTGCCAACATCTGTCGTTTCCTGACTTGTTAATATTAGCCATTCTGACTGGTGTGAGGTGGTATCTCATTGGGATTTTGATTTGGATTTCCCTGACGCCAAGTGATGTTGAGCAATTTTTCATGTGTCTGTTGGCCATTTGGATGTCTTCTTTGGAAAATGTCTGTTCATGTCTTCTGCCCATTTCTTGATTGGATTATTTGTTCTTTGGATGTTGAGTTTGATAAGTTCTTTATAGAGTTTGGATACTAGCCCTTTATCTGATATGTCATTTACAAATATCTTCTCCCATTCTGTCGGATGTCTTTTGGTTTTGTTGATTGTTTGTTTTGTGCTGCAAAAGCTTCTTATCTTGATGAAGTCCCAATAGTTCATTTTTGCCCTTGCTTCCCTTGCCTTTGGCGACGCTTCTAGGAAGAAGTTGCTGCTGCTGAGGTAAAAGAGGTTGCTGCCTGTGTTCTCCTTTAGGATTTTGAAGGACTCCTGTCTCACATTTAGGTCTTTCAACCATTTTGAGTCTATTTTTGTGTGTGGTGTAAGGAAATGGTCCAGTTTCATTCTTCTGCATGTGGCTGTTCAATTGTCCTAACACCATTTGTTGAAGAGACTGTCTTTTTTCCATTGGACATTCTTT
>NW_022589714.1:21935665-21939233 GCF_004348235.1 Phoca vitulina
TCCTTCCATTTCTATTTTTTGGAACAGTTTCAGAAGAATAGGTATTATTTCTTCTTTAAATGTTTGGTAGAATTCCCCTGGGAAGCCATCTGGCCCTGGGCTTTTGTTTTTTGGGAGATTTTTGATGACTGCTTCAATTTTTTAGTGGTTATAGGTCTGTTCAGGTTTTCTATTTCTTCCTGGTTCAGTTTTGGTAGTTGATACATCTCTAGGAATGCATCCATTTCGTCCAGGTTATCTAATTTGCTGGCATAGAGTTGCTCATAATATGTTCTTATAATTGTTTGTATTTCTTTGGTGTTGGTTGTGATCTCTCCTCTTTCATTCATGATTTTGTTGATTTGGGTCATTTCTCTTTTCTTTTTGATAAGTCTGGCCAGGGGTTTATCAATCTTGTTAATTCTTTCAAAGAACCAGCTCCTAGTTTCGTTGACCTGTTCTATTGTTCTTTTAATTTCTATTTCATTGATTTGTGCTCTGATCTTTATTATTTCTCTTCTCCTGCTGGGTTTAGGCTTTATTTGCTGTTCTTTCTCCAGCTCCTTTAGGTGTAGGGTTAGGTTGTGTATTTGAGACATTTCTTGTTTCTTGAGAAAGGATTGTATTGCTATATACTTTCCTCTTAGGACTGCCTTTGCTGCATCCCAAATATTTTGAACAGTTGTGTTTTCATTTTCATTGGTTTCAATGAATTTTTTTAATTCTTCTTTAATTTCCTGGTTGACCCATTCATTCTTCAGTAGGATGCTCTTTAGCCTCCATGTATTTAAGTTCTTTCTGGCTTTCCTCTTGTGATTGAGTTCTAGTTTCAAAGCATTGTGGTCTGAAAATACGCAGGGAATGATCCCAATCTTTTGGTACCAGTTGAGACCTGATTTATGACCTAGGATGTGATCGATTCTGGAGACTGTTCCATGGGCACTAGAGAAGAATGTGTATTCCGTTGCTTTGGGATGGAATGTTCTGAATATGTCTGTGAAGTCCATTTGGTCCAGTGTGTCATTTAAAGCCTTTATTTCCTTGTTGATCATTTGCTTACACAATCTGTCCATTTCAGTGACGGGGGTGTTAAAGTCCCCCACTATTATTGTATTGTTGTCAATGTGTTTCTTTGCTTTTGTTAATAATTGCCTTATATAATTGGCTGCTCCCATGTTAGGGGCATAGATATTTACAATTGTTAGATCTTCTTGTTGGATAGACCCTTTAAGTAGGATATAGTGTCCTTCTTCATCTCTTATTACATTCTTTGGTTTAAAATCTAATTTGTCCAGGGGCGCCTGGGTGGCTCAGTCGTTAAGCGTCTGCCTTTGGCTCAGGTCATGATCCCAGGGTCCTGGGATCGAGCCCCGCATCGGGCTCCCAGCTCTGCAGGAAGCCTGCTTCTCCTTCTCCCATTCCCCATGCTTGTGTTCCCTCTCTCGCTGTGTCTGTCTCTGTCACATAAATAAATAAAATCTTAAAAAAAAAAAAAAATCTAATTTGTCTGATATAAGGATTGCCACCCCAGCTTTCTTTTGGTGTCCATTAGCATGGTAAATGGTTTTCCACCCCCTCACTTTCAATCTGGGGGTGTCTTTGGGTCTAAAATGAGTCTCTTGCAGACAGCATATCGATGGGTCTTGTTTTTTAATCCAATCTGATAGCCTGTGTCTTTTAATTGGGGCATTTAGCCCATTTACATTCAGGGTAACTATTGAAAGATAGGAATTTAGTGCCATTGTATTGCCTGTAAGGTGACTGTTACTGTCTATTGTCTGTGTTCCTTTCTGGTCTTTTGCTTTTAGGGTCTCTCTTTGCTTAGAGGACCCCTTTCAAGATTTCTTGTAGGGCTGGTTTTGTGTTTGCAAATTCCTTTTGTTTTTGTTTGTCCTGGAAGCTTTTTATCTCTCCTTCTATTTTCAATGACAACCTAGCTGGATATAGTATTCTTGGCTGCATATTTTTCTCATTTAGTGCTCTGAATATATCATGCCAGTCCTTTCTGGCCTGCCAGGTCTCTGTGGATAGGTCTGTTGCCAATCTAATGTTTCTACCATTGTAGGTTACAGATCTCTTCTCCCGAGCTGCTTTCAGGATTTTCTCTTTATCTCTGAAACTCGTAAGTTTTACTATTAGATGTCGGGGTGTTGACCTATTTTTATTGATTTTGAGAGGGGTTCTCTGTTCTTCCTGGATTTTGATGCCTGTTTCCTTCCCCAAATTAGGGAAGTTCTCTGCTATAATTTGCTCCATTATACCTTCTGCCCCTCTCTCTCTTTCTTCTTCTTCTGGGATCCCAATTATTCTAATGTTGTTTTGTCTTATGATATCGCTTATCTCTTGAATTCTGCCCTCGTGATCCAGTAGTTGTTTATCTTTCTTTTTCTCAGCTTCTTTATTTTCCATCATTTGGTCTTCTATCTCACTGATTCTTTCTTCTGCCTCATTTATCCTAGCAGTTAGCGCCCCCATATTTGATTGCATCTCATTAATAGCCTTTTTGATTTCGACTTGGTTAGATTTTAGTTCTTTTACTTCTCCAGAAAGGGTTTCTCTAATAACTTCCATGTTTTTTTCAAGCCCAGCTAGTATCTTTAAAGTGATGATTCTGAACTCTAGATCTGACATCGTACTAATGTCCATATTGAGTAGGTCCCTGGCAGTCGGTACTACCTCTTGTTTTTTTTGTTGAGGTGATTTTTTCCGTCTTGTCATTTTGTCCAGAGGAGAATAGATTAATGAGAGAACAAAATGCTAACTGGGTAACAACGTCCCCAGAAAATATACTCTAAACAAATCAGAAAAGACCTGAAGCAGTGGGAAATGAAAGGGAAAGAGAGAAAAAGGAAAAAGAAAAAAAAAAAAAAGAAAGAAAAAGATAAAGATAAAAACAAACAAAAACAGAACAAAAAAAAAACAGAATATGATCAAATATGATCAGGCTGGTATATAGATCAGTGCCACACACTAGATTTTGGGTGTATTTTGGTCTGTTAGAAGAAAGTGCCTCCCAAAATTTTAAAGAAAGAAAAACGTATATATGTACAAAAATAAGGGTTGATATGATGAAGGGATGGAATATGACTGTAAAGATGGAAATTATAGAAAATTTTATAAAAGGAATTGATAAGAAGTTTTTTGAAAAAAGAAAGAAGAGGATTTTAAAAAAAAAAGAAAAAGGAGAGAATGTGATCAGGCAGGGGAGTAGAAAAAAACCATACACTAGAGATTTAGGGTATATTTTGTTCTGTTAGAAGTAACTATCTCAAGGGGCGCCTGGGTGGCTCAGTCAGTTAAGCGGCTGCCTTTGGCTCAGGTCATGATCCTGGGGTCCTGGGATTGAGCCCCACGTCCGGTTCCCTGCTCAGCAGAGAGCCTGCTTCTCCCTCTCCCTCTGCCTGCCACTCTGCCTACTTGTGCTCTCTCTCTATCTCTCTGTCAAATAAATAAATAAAATCTTTAAAAAAAAAAAAAAAGAAGTAACTATCTCAAAATTTTAAAGAGAGAACAACTTATATATATATGCCAAAAATATGGGTAACTACTATGAAGGGATAGAATATGACTCTAAAAATGAAAAATAAAA
>NW_022589714.1:22593646-22682679 GCF_004348235.1 Phoca vitulina
AAAGAAAGAAAGAAAGAAAGAAAGAAAGAAAGAAAGAAAGAAAGAAAGAAAGAAAGAAAAAGAAAGAAGGAAGGAAAGAAAAAGGAAAACAACTTGGAAATCTTTGTGATTTTTAACAAATATTTCCAGGTTGTTTTCCTTTTCCTTTCTTTCTTTTTTTTTTTTTTTTTTTACATTATATGTTTCATTTATTTCCTTTATATTATATGTTTATTGCCAGTCAGCTGGGGGCTCTGCTTTCATGAATCAATAAAGCACATAGAACAGTACTGAGCACATACATGGTCAATATGTACCTGTTAGTAGTGTTATTATTATTACCACCATTATTGTTAACTTCACCTTTGGGCTGGGATATTTGTTATTGTTTCTTTATATTTATTATTTTCTAAATTAGTCATTCCTCACTTTTACTGAACTTGTGTCCTCAGAACTCCATACCTGTTCTGTAGCTTTAATGTACTCCTTATTCAGATCTATGTATTCCTCTAGCCTATGGTAGCTTTAGCCAAATACTTGGTTTCTATATTTAGAAGGGAAAAAGATTTAGAAAAAAAATAAGGCTTTTTTTTTGTTTTATTTATTTTTATGGATACATAACTTTATTAATTTTATTTTTTAAACATACTTATTATTTACCTTGTTATTGAAGTGTAACATACAGTTATATACTTTCAAGTGTACAGTACAATAAGGAGGTTGTAGTATATATATACAATGAAATATTACTGAACCATAAAAAAGAATGAACTCTTGCCATTTGCAACAACATAGATGGACTTAGAGGGTGTAATGCAAAGTGAAATAAGTCAGTCAGAGAAAGACAAATACCATATGATTTCACTCATACATGGAATTTAAGAAACAAAACAAATGAACAAAGAAAAAAGAGACAAACAAAAACAAACTCTTCAATACAGAGAACAGACTGATAGTTGCCAGAGGGGAGGTGGGTGGGAGTATATGAAATAGATAAAGGGGATTTAGAGTAGCCTTATCTTGAGCACTGAGATAAGTATAGAATTGTGGAAACAGGAGTTCTTTTAAACATTGACTCAAGTATATAGGGAGTAGATTGCAGTTATGCTTATTCAGTTTCTTCCTATATACAATCTTACTCTTGTTGAAGGGATCCATGTGAATTCTTTACAGTACTTGTCAAGGCTTCTGTACCTTCTAGACTTCCAAGTGATATGAGGTTACTAAATGAATATAGGAGAAAAAAAAATAAAAACAAAAAAAGCAAAGAGTATGGTCTTGGCCTTAGGATGCAGGCAAACTCTAGGCAGCCACACTGTTTTTTTTTTTTTTTTTTTTTAAAGATTTTATTTACTTATTTGACAGAGTGAGAGATAGCGAGAGCAGGAACACAAGCAGGGGGAGTGGGAGAGGGAGAAGCAGGCTTCCCGCCGAACAGGGAGCCCGATGTGGGACTCGATCCCAGGACCCTGGGATCATGACCTGAGCCGAAGGCAGACGTTTAACGACTGAGCCACCCAGGCGCCCAGCCACACTGTTTTAATTCCTAAAAGATGACAAGGTCTGAGCCAGAAATAGATGTTCCAAAAGGATTTGATTCATTGTGTGACTTGCTGAGCAACATCTAATAGGACCAGAGAATCAGAAAGATCTTAGAACTTAAAAGTTTCCCAGAATTGAACAACTTGACTATAAGTACTTTGCGTGATAGCTTTAGGAGATATAAAATGCATACATGAGATGATACATATGAAACTCTCTTGGCACTAGCACACACTGTGCAGGTCTCAGTGATTTTGATCATGATTGCTTGTAAGACAGCCAGCTGCTACCTGGAAGCTGCATTTGAGAAATCTGCATTAAAAGGTACTGAAATAATAATTTTAGAACATACCCAGGAAAGTTCAATAAATGTAAAATAGTTTTGGCAACTGAAAAATAGTATTACATTTGCAAATGAGTACTGCAAAGTAGAATTCCTAAGTGTAGTTTCAAATTGACAATTGTTACTTTTAACTTTCAGGATATACGTTAAGAACTTTCTTTTGAGAAAATTGTCTTGTTTGATAGTTTCAGAGTTAAATGGAAATCATTGTCAGCATAGTTTCAAATTTAAAACAAAATAGTGACATTCAAATAATGATGCAAATTCTTAATTTGCATATAAACAGTTGCATTTAATTTTCAGAAACTTACCTCTAACTTTTCAAATTTTATTTATGAGGTAAACATAAAAATGTGAAATATGTATGTTATAATTATATGAGACTATTTTACAACTTCTTTTTGCTTAAAATATGTAGTATTATATTAACATATTTACACCAGAGTTTTGATTTTGTTAACTGAGAAAAGACACAAAGTTATTAACATGTTTCTGTTTTCATATTCGAAGGATCTGAAAGAAAGCAATTAAAAAGTATAGAAATGTGTAATTGTCTGAATTCTCCGTTAGGCCTGTATGAGTTTTCTGTTGCTGCCACAACAAATTACCACAAATTTAGTGGCAAAAAACCCCCACAAATTTATTATCTCACTGTTTCAATAGGTCAGAAGTTAGGTGGGCTCAGCTGGTTACTCTGCTCTGAGTCTCACCAGGGAAGCCAAGGTCCTGACTGGGGTATCTAAGAGGGGATCTGTTTCTTTCTGTTTTCTTGCTCTTTCAGATTGTTAGCAGACATTAATCTATTGTGTCTAAAGCTGAGGTCTCAATTTTCTTGCTGCCTATAGGCCTGGAGTCATCCTTAGCCTCTAGAGACTGCGGACATTCCTTGTCTCATGGCCGTATCAAATGCCAAACCAGGCACTCTAAAATACAGTTTGGGTTTAAATTAAACATTATGTTACAATGATTGACAACAACTCTCAAAGGAATTTTCATTGCTTTTGTATGTATTTGAGATGTGTATATTGCCACCTGTCTTTCTTCTATGCTTAATATCATGATTTGATAAAAGAAGATTATCTCAAATCTTAAACTGTACTATGAGGCATTTAATTAGCCTTTTTTTTTACTTCAACTGCTATCTATATTAGAGTATCTGCCTATAGAATATCTATGTATCTGTTCTATCCCTGGTTTATCTGTGGGTTAATATCATAAAGATAATAAGCATTAATTCTTGAATGGAGAGCATACTTCCAAGTCATCACTCCCTTGCTTCCCAGTCAACATTAGCCCATGTTCAAAAAAGGTGAATTATGTAGCTTATACAAGAAGTGGACAAAGAAAGATAGATCTCCTCTATCCCATTCTACTCCAAAAGTAAACAGAATGTATATTCATTGTATATTTAATTGTCTGTGTGTGCTAGACATATTATAAGAGACTTATATGCATTCCTTTTTTAACATTACTTTTAATTCAAACAAATATTTACACATTTGGTCAACAGTGAATTGAATGAGTGGACTCAAGATCCTAAATTGATTAAGTGGCAAAGCCAAGATTAAATTAGATATCTGTTTGGCACCAAAGCCCATTTTCTCTCCAATTCTTCTTTCAAAAGGTATTTACTGAATACCTATTATGTGTCAGACTCTCTCCTAGGCACAGCAGTGCTGTACTAAGAATCTGTAAGTGTCAATTCATAGAAGTTATGCTTATGAGTTAGGCTACCAAGACAAATGAATTTATTTTAAATAATTCTTGAAAAATTATCCAAATTATTTTGAGCTATGGAGGCACCTGAAAGATCTGCATTAAATTTGAAGGTGACTAGTTTCAAGGGTTGAACATTAATTGACATATGGAGGATTTAAACATGAATATGATTGATCTTTAAATAATACTACAAAATATCTCTCATATTAGTTCCTCTTTAACAATGACTCAGCTGCCCCTTGCTTTCTATTAAGGTCCTATGAAAAGAAAAGACAGAGAATAATATAGCTAAGTTTTAGGATGTTATCCAGAGGGAAGATTGTAGATCAGCTGCACCAGCTCATGTGCCCAGAACTCAAACTCTTTTCTTTCCTCTCAGTTCTATAATCAGAAGTAAGTCCTACTGCTTGCCACAGTTAATCTCACAGTTAAGGTATTAGAACAGAACAGTGGTTCCTACTAGTAAGGGACACTCATTAAAAATGTAGTTAATTCCTGATTTACTCAAGATACCAATAAATCTGAAACATTCTCACAGTAGATATCTATTGAGTAATGTATTTTTCTCCAATACAGAGATTCAAACCAGGCATTATAAATATTTATCATTACTATTCCAAAGAAAAGTAATTCTAACATCTCCATCTCATAAAAATGTTGTACTTAACCTAAATGAAAAAATATTACTACAATGAAATAATGTATATAAGGTATTTTAATAAACTTAAAAGAAATGCAGTTATTACTACTATTTTCATAATATAATAATAAAAGATATTCTATTTTTTAAAGATTTAATTATTTGAGAGAGAGAGTAGGGAGGGGCGGGGGTTGGGGCAGAGGCAGAGAATCTCAGGTACACTCCACGCTGAACACAGAGCCCAAGACGGGGCTGGATCTCAGGACCCTGAGATCATGATCTGAGTGGAAACCAAGAGCTGGGTGCTTAACTGACTGAGCCACCCAGGTGCCCCAATAATAGAAGATATTCTTAAGGACAATTGAATATAATAGCAAAAGTAATTTTGAAATCTCTAAATTAGGAAAGTAATGAAAAGCTGGTGTATTTCAAGATATTTTAAGTTGGAAACTTAATTTATAGGTAACTTAATGCAAGGCAGCTGTATTCCGTCTTGCCTATAGGAACGGAGAAGAAAAAAAAAAGTCAAATAAACTATGAATTTCTCATCTCTAAAGGGATTCCTTTGGTTTCCAACCTTTAAGAAGAAAACAATAGACTAACCATCTGGGGGAAAGAGAGAGGCCCTCCTGATTGTTGACTAAGGACAAATGATTCTGCCTCATTCTTATCTCAATTTAGACATCTCTTTATTGCTGATATAAACCTTAAAAGTTTTTCAGTTAAATTTATAGGCCTCTTTCTCTCTTGTGCTTAGAAGCTTAGGAACTACTTGCTTTTTTTTATATTCCTTCTACAACTTGCAATAGTAGTTGCACGAGGGGAGATAAGTGGTAGTCTAACACCGCAGCTTTATAAATACCTGGTGACTATCTCAGTGAGCTTCTCTGCGTAGAATGCTATAATTATCTATATTTTGGTGATTCATAATATTTGAACTCAATAAAGGAGACACATTTGAGGAAACATTTAAAAATGAAAATCCTAAAAAACAGCCTATGATCTTATATAGGATGTGCATTACTAATTTTATATAATTTAAATTCATATATCATTAAACATTTTTCCTATAGATATGTGCTAGGGATATTTCTTGAAAAATAACAAATTATTTTCTTTCATTCCTTTTCATTCTGCATTCTGAATGTCATTAGCAAACTGAAATTTTTGAGCCCCTTGTAAAGAAATTAATATGTTCATTTTTAAATCCTTATGTTATATTATCAAACTGCTGGATTAATATCAAGTCTAGATCAGTGATAAAACAAGTTCTTTTTCTCCAAGTCAACATTTCTGAGTCACAGAGAGTTTTCTAA
This sequence comes from Phoca vitulina, assembly GCF_004348235.1. Classification (NCBI taxonomy): domain Eukaryota; kingdom Metazoa; phylum Chordata; class Mammalia; order Carnivora; family Phocidae; genus Phoca; species Phoca vitulina. The sequence goes on from NW_022589714.1 coordinate 22,599,186, forward strand.
TACTATTGTTGTTCAATGAATATCTGTACAATCAACCTCGTTAAAGTTACTCAAAATCACCTAAACTGAAGGCCGAAGCATAAAAATGTCTCTATTCATTAAAAAACCCATATTCTAATATTAGAAGTCATTTCCTATAACTGTATATTAGTTTTTTGTTTGTTTTAATGTTTATGTACATGTTCAATATTGAATTATTATAAGTAGACCAATGAAATAATAGCATTTTTAGAAGCCTATATGCATTACTGAGTCATTGTGGTCAGAAACCATTTAGATTTAAAATATGAACTAAAGTAAATATATATTTCTTTTCCCTTAGTTTTATTAAGAAATGAAGGACTATTTGTTGAAACACAGAGGCAAGTAATGTTATATTAAAACTTTTGAATCTTAGTAAGATTAGTCAAAATTGTTCTAACTTGTCGCTTCATTATTTGAAGCAAACAAGGTTGATTAACACATCAATTGCCTTAAATACTGGGTCAGTTATTTGCAAGAGTAATGAATTTCTAGAGAGTAAATAAATGAGTGAAGTAAAACAAAATCAAAGATGATGAAAACATAGGAATGAATTGACGAATAAACTCAGAATACAAACTTTTTTTTAAAAGATTTTATTTTTGGGCGCCTGGGTGGCTCAGTTGGTTAAGTGACTGCCTTCGGCTCAGGTCATGATCCTGGAGTCTCTGGATCGAGTCCCGCATCGGGCTCCCTGCTCGGCAGGGAGTCTGCTTCTCCCTCTGACCCTCCCCCCTCTCGTGTGCTCTCTCTCTCTCTCTCTCATTCTCTCTGTCTCAAATAAATAAATAAATAAAATCTTTAAAAAAATAAATAAATAAAAAATAAATAAATAAAAGATTTTATTTTTATTTATTTGAGAGAGAGAGAGAGAGCATGAGTAGGAGGAGGGGCAGAGGGAGAGAAAGAAGCAAACTCCCCACTTAACAGGGAGCCCAATGCAGGGCTTGAACTGGACCCTCAGCTGAAGGCAGATACTTAACTGACAGAGCAACCCAAGCGCCCCAAGAGTAGGAACATTTTATGTGATCATTACCACTGGAAAAATGCCATTGCATTATATTAGAAAAGTGAGGAAAACATACAGAGTAAAATATGACTTTTTAAACTAGGTATTAACCTTCCATTATACTATGATACAATTTCATGAAATTGGCTATTTAAAAATGCAATGACTGTAAGTTAATCTTTTTTCTTTCAAATTTTTATTTAAATTCTAGCTGGCTAACATATAGTATAATATTGGTTTCAGGAGTAGAATTTAGTGATTTCATCTCTTACATATAACACCCAGTGCTCAACACAATTGCCCTCCTTAATACTCATCACCCATTTAGCCCATCCCCCGCCTACCTCCCCTCCATCAATTCTCAGTTTGTTCTCTATAGTTGAGTCTTTTATGGTTTGTTTACATCTCTCTTTTTTTTTTTCCCTTCCCCTATGTTCATCTGTTTTGTTTCTTAAATTCCACATATGAGTGAAATCATATGGTACTTGTCTTTCTCTGACTTATTTCCCTTAGCATAATACAGTCTAGCTCCATCCACATTATTGCAAGTGGCAAGATCTCACTATTTTTGACAGCTGAGTAGTATTCTATCTCATTCATATATATGCCACATCTTTATCTATTCATCGGTCAATGGACAGTTGGGCTCTTTCCATAATTTGGGTATTGTTGATAATGCTGCTATCAACATCATGGTGCAGGTGCCCCTTTGAATCAGTATTTTTGTATCCTTTGGGTAAATACCTAGTAGTGCAATTGCTGGGTCATGGAGTAGTTCTATTTTTAACATTTTTAGGAACCTCCATATTTTCCAGAGTGACTACACCAGTTTGCATTCCCAGTGCAAGAGGGTTCCCTTTCCTCTGCGTCCTCGCCAACATCTGTTGTTTTCTGTGTTGTCAATTTTAGCAATTCTGACAGGTGTGAGGTTGTATCTCATAGTGGTTTCAATTTGTATTTTCCTGATGATGAGTGATGTTGAGCATCTTTTCATGTGCCTGTTAGCCATCTGGATGTCATCTTTGGAAAAATGTCTGTTCATGTCTTTTGCCCATTTCTTGACTAGATTATTTGTTTTTTTGCGTGTTGAGTTTGGTAAGTTCTTTATAGATTTTGGATACTAACCCTTTATCAGATATGTCATTTGCAAATATCTTCTCTCATTCCATAGGCTCCCTTTTAGTTTTCTTGATTGTTTCCTACACTGTGCAGAAGATTTTTATCTTGATGAAGTCCCACTAGTTCATTTTTGCTTTTGTTTCCCTTGCCTCTGAAGATGTGTCTAGTAAGAAGTTGCTACAGCCTAAGTCAGAGAGGTTGTTGCCCGTGTCCTCCCTAGGATTTTGATGGTTTCCTGTCTCACATTTAGGTCTTTCATCCATTTTGAATTTATTTTTGTGTATGGTGTAAGAAAGTGGCCTAGTTTCATTCTTCTGCATGTTGCTGTCAAGTTTTTCCAACACTATTTGTTGAAGAGACTATCGTTTTTCCAGTGGATATTCTTTCTTGCTTTGTTGAAGATTAGTTGACCATATAGTTGTGGGTCCATTTCCAGGTTTTTTATTCTGTTCCACCAATCTATGTATCTGTTTTTGTGCCAGTACCATACTGTTTTGGTGACTGCAGCTTTGTATATAGCTTGACATCTGGAAAAAAAATTAATCTTTAATACTTGATGCTACTATATTAACATTGTCTAACTCAAAGCAATTTTATGTCAAGGAATTAATGTGAAACTAATTTCTGTTCATACTATTTGGGGACATGTTTTCTCTAAATAATGATACCTGAGAAGTATTTGTAGGGATATCTTAGAAGAAAATTAGATTTTAAAAAAGTAAATGAATATATCTGATCTATGGGAAACATTTAAAAAATCATTATTATCCAAAGGACAGTAAAAAATATGGCAGTGAAAACACTGTTTAACTTGTGTTTATGTGCAGAATATATATATTGAAAATATATATTCTCTAGAATTTTATCCCAAACTAAAAAAAATTATTTTGTTCAGTAAAAGTATTCATTTAAATTAGTTAATATTCAATGAACAGTTACTACTTGCTAGTCCTGCTCAAGAAATGAAAACTAGATAGTAATCTACACCTTGTCTTGAAAACAATGAATCGTGGATCACCACATCAAAAACTAATGATGTATTGTATGGTGACTAACATAACATAATAAAATTAAATTAAATTAAAATAAAGAAAGCTATTGATCAATAATGTAGAGAAAAATGAAAAGACAGTATTTTCCAGCATTTATTTAAAAATAATTAGTTGAATTCAGCAAAATATCTACTTGCAATCTAGTTACTAAGCAACACTTTTCAGGTTTTTGAAATAACTAGTAAGATGAATGAATTTCACCTTTAATATATTCTAGAGAGTTTTGTTTATGATTCCACACAGTACAGAGTTGATCTAGTGGCCTTGAATAAATAATGAGCAATGAGAAACATCGTGCCTAATTCTCTTCTCTCTTTCAAGGACTGGTGTGAGTGTGTGTATGAGCATGTGTATTTGTATAAAACCTTACTGGATTATCTTTGAAAATTACTACAGAATACTTGATTACTGATTGTATTTAAAAGGCTGGTATATTAGTGTGTGCTGTAAGTATTTTATTAACCATTTTCCACTAGAAGATTTTAGTTAATGACATTAAAAAAAAAAAAAAAAAACCCAAAAACCAAAACACAAAATCTGCCGTATTTGCTACATTTGATATGGTCACTCTCTCTATCTCATAATATAAATGTTTTTCTTCCTAGGTAGAGTAAACCTCATTTGGATCAATTTTAAGTACACTCAGTTCATTTTTACACATTTTATCACAGATAGACATTTGTACTAAGACAATGATGATCTATGATTTAATATAGCTTCTTGTGAGTTGTGACAATCATTGGACTTCAATAATTCCTATATGATTTGTAAGTACAAGTTATTCTGGGTCATCTCACAGGTATAGATATTGCCAGGTGGCAATTTTTTCTAGAAATACTTGTAGACATTGTCATTTTCACCAACTATATAGCAATTAAGTGGATGCAGGCTTTTATTCCAGACAATAAGAGTCATTAATTAGACAGAAATTTTTAGATAGGCTTGTGTGTTTTAGTGAAGTAAGGTATAGCTACAACAATTTTTTTTTTATATTGTAGTCTAATTTTTTAGTATCTCACCATCTGTTTTTTAGGTCCAGATCTCCCAAAACAGTTCATAATACACATTTAGGTGGGTTTTCAGATAATGGTGAAAATGTAGGTAATGTCTATGAAATAAACCTAAAGACAGTGGAAATTGAAACAAGTGATTTTTTTTAAAAAAGTGTATCTCAATGTATATCCTATTAGACTAGCACTTTAACAATTGGATTTGCACTAATCATGGACACCAAGTGACACCATCTTTAGTGACTAAATTGCTTTTTAAAATTGTCTACATCAAAAGGTTCACAAAAGTTACTGACTTCACTAATTTAGGTTAATATTAAATAATTTTTCTTAATAACCATAATCCATCTGAACAACAAATATCAAAAAAATAAATTTGAAGATATAAAAGTAGGAAATCAAATTATAAGTGAAAATGTATTAATATGTTAGGTGGGGGCCAAGGAAGTGCTTTTTTTCAATCAGTTTATAATGATCTGGAGAAAAAAATCAGTACTCAATTAAGAAACAGGATTGCCAAGATCCTTACATTTCACTGTACATATATAGCTTACAGTCAAAGACAGGTTATCCAATATTTTATAGTGCCTGTAAAATACTTTCCTAAATCATTTGAACCTATTTACCTTGAACAGATTTAAATAAAGTCTATTGTCTAGCAATCAGATCAGTCATTTGAATTCCTGCTAATACTCATATACGGAATCTTCTTGGGTTTATTTTTTTCTCACTTTCCCGCTTAAAAATGATCTCATCCAAGCACACCAGACTTAAAATGATGTTTCAAATACAAATTTCCAACATCATGGATATTTTCTCCATTTTAAATATTTATACTCACTATAGTGAACAGTCAGTCACTGACCAGATTACTTGGAAAATATTCAACCAGGTCCCCCAACCCCATCCATTGAGATGTCACCATGATATTAAATAATGAAACTAACTCATTCAATAAATACACCAATATTTGAATATCTATTATATGCCAGATGCTTCTAATTTATTATATTTATATTTATTCTTCACAAACACTTAAGTAATATCTCACATGTACTATTATATTGATAATAAAGCTAAGAAATTGGAATTGATGAGAGAGAAGTAAATGGCTGATAGCCTAATGTCCTCAAAGCCAAATCTGTTCATAAACTGAACTGCCCACATATACATATTTCATTTATTTATTTATTTATTTATTTTTTAAAGATTTTATTTATTTATTTTTTTTTTTTTTCGAGAGAGAGCGAGCATGAGCAGGGGGACAGGGAGAAGCAGACTCCCTCCGGAGTAGGGAGCCTGATGCGGGACTCAATCCCAGGACCCTGGGATCATGACCTGAGCCGAAGGCAGATGCTTAACGGACTGAGCCACCCAGGCACCCCTATATATTTCATTTAGAGAGACTGTTGGGATGTTTAGAAATAACTTCAGAGGGTGCCTGGGTGGCTCAGTTGGTTAAAGCGACTGTCTTCGGCTCAGGTCCTGATCATGGAGTTCCAGGATTGAGTCCCACATCGGGCTCCCTGCGTGGCAGGGAGTCTGCTTCTCCCTCTGACCCTCCCCCCTCTCATGCTCTCTCTCTCTCTCTCTCTCTCAAATAAATAAATAAAATCTTTAAAAAAAAAAAGAAAACTTCAGATTTTAAGATTGCTGTTTTCTTTACATATTGGGCTTGTTCACATCATAAAACGCAAGAAGAATTCTCATCTAAATATTTCTAATATTTGTGGTAAAAATTGATAAACTTTTCTTCTAACAAGAAAATGTTGAGTAAAGAAAAGAATTTAAAAGAAAAGGAAATACAATGAACAATTTTTTTCCCTACAAAAATAACAAACTATTTTATGTGAGATCATTTATATATCTTAAGTTCTAATGAATAATACACAAGAATAAAGATTAATTACCTCCTGTAATATATATGAAAATAAAACATTTATGATTAATACTATAAAGATGATTGATTATGTAATATCATCATCCACAATACATGTTAATTAAATGATAACACATTGTGGAGTGTGTAGTTATTTCTTAGTTAACTCATCAATTCAGTCATTTAAATTACAGTGTTATTTTTGCAGGGGGTCAGAGATTTGAGTGAAATATTTTCTTTCCACTACACAGTTATTAAATAAAGGTTAGTTTAAAGGGATCAATTCAGTCAGTGCATAATAAATTTTGGATTTTTCTGTTTTTCTTTTGAGCAGTAATCAGCTGGATGGACCATATAATTTGAATCAGTATCAAGGAAATTCAATTCACCAGATTTCATGAGCTCTAAACTGTTTTTTGATTCAAATTGTAGTGATCTAAGATTTATATATAACTGTATATAAGACTCTATATAACTATATTTCACATGCATGTCAACTATACTCAAAAAATTTAAAAATAGGGGCTCCTGGGTGGCTCAGGTGGTTAAGCATCTGCCTTTTGGCTCAGGTCATGATCTTAGGGTCCTGGCATCGAGTCCTATGTCAGGCTCCCAGCTTAGCGGGGAGTCTGCTTCTCCCTCTACCTCTGCCTCTCTCCCTGCTTATGCTCTCTCTATCTCTGTCTCTCTGTCCCTCAAATAAATAAATAAAATCTTTTTTAAAAAATAAAAATAAATAAATAAACTGAGGTAGCAAAAACATAAACAAATATATATGCATACACACATACACCTACAATGTACTCATATACATATGCACATGGTTTAAGCAACATTCAGAAAGGCAGGCCAATCCAGACACAGTGACATTCTATTATTTTATCATTCTATTAGCTGTTTATAATACTGGAAAGATACACTTAAATAATTCTATATATTTTATAGTATGAGTGTTCCTTTTTGCTTTCATTAGTGAAATTATTAAGATAGTTAGCTTTGCCAGGACCTTTATCAAGTGCTTCATATATGATTATTAGATTTTCTGCATCAGTACAATGAATTATGATAAATGTGACAAGTTTAAAAGAAATGTCTAGTTTTCATTTGTTTAGACTATAGTCCTCTCTTCATATACTTCCTGAGATATTTCCCACTGTGGTTCTTGGCTACACATTAGAACCATTTGGGGAATCTCTGATAATTTTGATGAATAGGTAACATTTTAAGCAAATCAGAATTATTGGGTATGAGGGTACATGCATTAATATTTTCTAAAGATCTATGTAATTTCTGTGTGCAGCTGATGTGGAGAAACACTGTCTGGAGGTGATAGAGATCATGCTGTCATGAACTTCTTTGTCTTAATAGGGAATTTAAAGGTTTTTTTTGTTGTTCATTTCTTATTGTATTGAGAATATAGTATTTACTGTTTCTGATCAGTGTCATTTTTACAAAAAAAAAATAGGTTGTTTTGTTGTTGTTGTTGTTATTCTGAATCTTTTAAAACAGTATTTCTCTGCTTACCCTGACTTAGGACTTTAAGGAATTATCTGATATAAAGAAAAATTAACATAAAAATAAGAAAATATTTCATGAGAAAATTAGAAATAGTTGTTAATGTATACATGTTATAGTCAACATTTAGAGGTTGAAAATTGATATTTTTCAAATAATCCATTTAATATTTTATATTAGGAAGAGTTTCATCAAAACTGGTTGGAAACATGATCCTTAAAGTGTTAATTTGCAATTATACAGAAAATGGACTTATATAGAGTGAATCATCTCAATTCTTGATAATAATAAATGAAGGATATCTATCTGTATCTATCTATCTATCTAACTACCTACCTATCGAGAGAGAGTAGCCAAGAAGAAAGGAAGCTTTTAATTTTTTTTTTTTTCAAAATTCTTATTATACCCACACAACTATTTGATTCAAAAGAGAACAGGGAAAACTTTTCAATAAAAATGTGTGCATTATTTCCTGGGCATTAATGTATTAAATTATCAAGCTAGAGACTAACAGTGCCCTTTGGGTCAATAGGCCACTTAAGCATTTAGTTAAATTTATATGAGTACATTGCTTGAAAGATAATTATAATCATATAAAATGATTCAGTTCAATGATTCCAGTGTGGCTTAAAGATAATGAATCTTTTGTATCATTCATCTAGGGAATATTAACATTATTGAGTCCCATGACTGCTAATGAGCTTTTTGCTAGGAAAAAAAAAGAATAAATTACACAGGGAGATATTTTGGTTATTATAAGCATTATATTTAAAAAAGTAATTAGTATGCTTGTGAGTAAATAGCAAGATTGGAATTGACTTTGATCATGAGGAAGCTGAATATTGCAGCCATCAAAATAATTTTTGTGAAAATTAATCCCTTAATAAAGCTAGAACAGTTATAGAGGTTTCAAATAAAATACAGTTAGGAAGATTTTAAGATATTGTCAGTAACAGGGGAGATGGAAGGATTTCCTTTATATATACAGTAGTCTTCTCTATTTAATAGCATGTAGGTTAGGAAACTTACAATGGAAAAAGACCACTTGATAGAAGAAAGTAGAAGGTCTGGGTATTTATAGTTCTAGAAACTTTTTAAATTTTCATAACAAGAAAACATAAACATGAAAATGTAACTAAATTATTGAGCACAGTTTGTGTCTTTCTGTGTCCTCCTCACTTTAGATTGCATTGGTATCAGTACTAATGAAGGTAAATAATCCCTGTACATACATGTGTTTGGAAAAATGAAGTCATTCCTGCAAATCTGAGTACATACATTCTGAAAAATAGGCTCTGGGTTTCTTGGAAATTGGAATGGTGCCTGTTTAACTCATGCTGAACCTTAGGATTTAGCGTAGTCTCTGACACAGAGTAGACAATTAGTAAATAAATATGAAGTTAATTCAAAAAGCTAAATATTAAGAACTGAACTTGATTTTAGTTAAATGACAACTAAGTATCAATTTTATATAGGATTGTTTATCCACTTATTCATAGCCCAGATGTAATTTACTGAAGTCAAACTGTAAGAATAATTTTATTCATAAAGATGAACAAGGAGAAAGAAACAGCATGTCATAGCTGTACAAAACAGGGTGAAGAAAATTGGAAGCTTAAATTTATGGCTGTAGAATGTTTTAATATTTGGAAAATAGAGCTTTCCCTGGATTCCTGTGGGTCAACTCTAAGACATAAAATATATCTAGAAAATGAGAAAGATGTAGCGGATATGTTTGGTACCTGTACCACATTCCCTGGCCTTCTGTGGATTTTTCACTTTGGTAGACACGTTTGTGTGAGGTTAGACTACTTTGGCTTTTCCTCCTTCCCTATTTCACTCACCTTCTCTCTATGATAACTCTTAATAAACTACTGCAGCCTAGTCTTATAACAGCTTATGCTTTGTGGAGTGGGGAGGGACAAAATTCAAATCAACAGGGAACTTTGGCCATCTTCCCATTAAAAACAAATGGCTTCTTAAAAAAAAAGAAGAAGAAGAAGAAGATAGCAGGAAGGGAAGAATGAAGGGGGGGAATCGGAGGGGGAGATGAACCATGAGAGACTATGGATTCTGAGAAACAAACTGAGGGTTCTAGAGGGGAGGGGGTGGGGGGATGGGTTAGCCTGGTGATGGGTATTAAAGAGGGCACGTTCTGCATGGAGCACTGGGTGTTGTATGCAAACAATGAATCATGGAACACTACATCAAAAACTAATGATGTAATGTATGGTGATTAACATAACATAATAATAAAAAAATAGTTTAAAAAACAAACAAAAAAATGGCTTCTTAGACAGACAGTCCTGGTTTGGAGCCCTGATTCCATTTTGAGAAAAGTCATTTATTCTTTCAGAAGCTAGTTATGGAGCACTTACTATCTTTTATGCGGTGGGACACTGTAGTGAATAAGAGTAAGGAAACAAACTACATACTGACCAAGATGTTTTGTAGGAAGTACAAAGCCCTGAGATAATGTTTTTGGTGTGTGTGAGGAAAAGGTGGACCAGTGTTACTGGGAGCATAAAACTGATAGTAGTGGGAAGTGAGGTGTAACCATTGACCTGTATGCTTTAATCTTTTGGCTACTTTGTCTCTCCTTACTGCATTTTAGATCCTTATATTGGCTGAGCTTCTTCCTCTCTGTTTCAAAATATCCTTTGTTGTCTCAACTCTTCCCTCAGACAAAACAAAACAAAAGCTACCCACCAGATACCATGTTTGTACTATTTTCCATAGCCTCGACAACATTTTCTGTAAAAATATCTATCTTTAAGAATCCAGTATACAAATTTTCAAGTTAAAATTTCATTCTTTAATCTCCATTCTTTTTAAAACATAAAGCATACAGTTTAAAATCAATATCTTTACCTATATCCCTACTATCAAATACTGAATGATTTGGGGAAAAATATAATTTAATCATAAGAAAATTTACACTAGAGAATTTTCATAAGAATTTGCTATGGTAATGTTAGCCATAACATTTTGTAAAAGCCAAACAACTATAGAAATTAACATTATTGCGGATTTTGTGGTGAATGTATATATTTAATAAAACACAGAAATGTTAAGAGGTGTTATATGTTGGCTAATTGAATTTAAATTAAAAAGAGAAAAAAATGAGGTGTTAACAGTTTTGTGTTTTTTAAGACATGAATCTATTTTTGTGTATAATTGTGTGAACTTACATCTCAAAATTTGAAATGTAATTCATCAAAAAAGATGAATTTATATACATGATATGAGGCTTATATTTTTACTGGCATAACAGTTTAATTTTAAATAAATTATTTATGAACATTTAGCATATTTATATTATGCATTTGATTCAGAAAAGCAAGATGTAGTTAGAATCTCCTCAGAGAAGCTGATTTCTTAAAGCAGTTTTTGACACCAGTGTTTTGGCTGCAAAGAAATATGAACTTGAATCACCCTATTAGATATCTGATAAAGAGTGATTTTAAAATATAAATTATAACACTCTGCCAGGTGGCAATTCAGATCTTTCCAAGTGTGCGAGATAATGGAATAGATTAAGTGAAAGGTGATATTCAGTATAAATGAAATGATGTTATACTAAATGAGAACCTCATGTTAGAATGATAGGAAATTGGGATATCTTTTCCATGTGAAAAAAAGGAAACTCTGCTAGGACATTCAGAAGAATGCAGCAATATTCTTTATTTAAAGGATTCATATATTTTAAAATACAATTTTATATAATTCTTACAATTTTGATATTAGATTTTATTAGTTATCTTGAATATACCTATCTTAAATATTATAAAATATGTTTCTCCCACAAAAGCAAGATTTTTTAAAGAATAGTATGATAAATTTTTAATATTTAAGGAGGTAAATATAGAATATAAAATATGAATATGAAATAGCATTAATTTTTATCTTTATTCTTTAACCTGAGAATATAAACAATAAAAGATACATTTTTTGTATTTTATTCCAAATAGATTATCTCAGAGAAAAATGCATATTTTAGGATATGAAAAATAAAATAAACCTAAGATGAGTTTTGATTCATCTGACCTCTAAAATATCAAAATTTTAATTTTCAATAGGTGATAAAAAGGAATGCAAATAATAGCATGGGTGATTCTATTATTGTAGAAATCCCTGCATAAATAATCAGACAGAAAAAGTAGGGAGGAGTGAGGAAAGTTACAGAGGAATCTTAGTAGTTGTATCTGTTACAATGAAATTTGCAGAAGAGTTGTCAAGAGCACAAAGGGTGAAAAAGTTGAGAAGGAATAAGTTTGGAAAGAAGTTACTGTGGTTTCTGTCAGTTATGACAGTGTTTTAAAAAATGAATAGAAAAGAGAAGTAATGGAAATCAGCTGTTTCACCTTAACAATTTTGTGCAAAGACTGCCAATTTTCATGAGAAACTAAAAATCTGATACAAGGTGAAATCTCATAAATGAGATTCTGGAGGCAAGTTTGAATAGCTTTGTTGCCTGATAACTAATTAAACTGCAAGTGGTTGGGAGAGGTTTTAAATTTCCTGAAAACATTAATTTCAAGAGTTCCACCAGGAATTAAACCACAATATACTAAACAAATGAAAATCTAAAATAATTGCATTTGTTGAGATCATTTTTATCAGCTATTCAGTTGTCCTAATGAATCTTTCCTACTTCACTCCTATTTTCAGAATGCTGTAAATTCCTGTTATTTCTGCTTTAACATTATATCCCATTATTATTTCTTCAATCATTTAAAATAATCAGTAGTTTCAAAATGGCTAAAAAGAAATACTTTAGAGACTCTTGATTCAACTCAGATATTAGAAACTAATAAGCAGATAAACTTGTCTATTTTATACATGCATTTCTGTAGTTAGATTTCTAGCTTTTGTATCACTTTAACTCACATTGTTTAGGTATAGCTGGGCAGTATTAATAAGCTAATTAAAATTATGAGTCAATACTATCTTAAAATGCTATTCACTCAAAGCATCTTTAAATGCATTAAATCATTCAGAAATTGTACAGCCAGGGAGGGTGTTTATCTTAGAAATTCAATTTTTTTTGTACTTTGAGTGGTATACCATACTGAATCTTAAGCACAATTAATTCTACTGCCCAGTGTCCAAAATTGATCTAATTGCTGTAGAATTATAGAATAACTGCATTAAAAGGAGATTTAGTTTCTTCTTCAAACCAATAGATGGTATCATTTAAATGCTATTTATTATCTCTTTCACAACAATATTAAACCTCACACCTCACAGTTTGACTTTGGGAAAATAGTATTCTATTCATATAAACTTGAACACTTCCTTTAGGCTATTATAACTGTTTTAAGTAATTTCAAATATACTTTGGAATAATAATATAAATATACATCAATAAATAATTTCCCTTCACTATCATTTTCATACTTATGACTTTAGAAAATTAATGTAACTTCTAGAGTGGTTCAGAATTTTTTTTAAAGATTTTATTTATTTATTTGAGACAGAGAGAGAGAGCACAAGAGCTGTGTGGTGGGGCGGGGATGGTGGGGCAGAGGGAGAGGGAGAAGCAGACTCCCTGCTGAGTAAAGAGCCAGAGGCAGGGCTCAATACCAGGACCCTGAGATCATGACCTGAGCTGAAGGCAGACACTTCACTGTCTGAGCCACCCAGGTGCCCCTAGAGTGGTTCAGAATTTTTTAAAAAACTGTTTTTGAATCCAGGTTTGAAGCAACTGCAAGACAAGAACTACATATTTCTTGCTCTTTGTTTCTTGTAGAACCTACCATTTTGTCATCTAAATAAATATTTTTAGAAAGTTAATTGATGTTAATAGTTTTCTCCTTGAATTGTAAGGACTCAGTATATATTTAGAATATTATTATCATAGTTTATGTGAAACATTTCCTCTGTTTCTGGTCTATAATGTTTATTTTTACTTTTCAAAATACTGAAATACATAAAAAGAAATGTAAAAAAAAAAAAAAAGTAAACATTGCCAATCCTATAGCATTCCAGAGAGAGCAAATTTTATTTTACTCTAAATTTTCAGACATTTCTTTATGTGTGTGTGTGTGTGTATATATATATATACTCATATACATACACATTTGTATATATGTTCAATATAATTTTTCTTAATTTGCTTTTTTCACACAAAAATAAGCATAGATATATTTTTATGTTAATGAATAGAAATAAATATCAATGCTATTAACAGGATTATAAACTTCAATTTTATTTATGTACAAAATTTATTTATTTATTTATTTATTTATTTATTTGAGAAGGGGAGAGAGAGAAGGGAGGAGAGGCCGAGTGACAGGGATAGAGAGAGAATCTTAGGCAGGCTCCACACTGGACACAGGGCTGGATCTCACTACCCTGAGACCATGACCTGAGCTGAAATCAAGAGTCAGATGCTTAACTGACTGAGCCACCCAGGTGCACTCAAATTTATTCAATCAAACTCTTTTTGTTGACTATTTAGGATTTATACTTTCAGTTTGATAATCACAGATGCATGGATGCATATCTTCGTGTCCAATTTTTTTATTAAAGTGCATTTTTAAATTTTGAATTGCTGAATCATTATGTAATCTCATTATTTATATGACACATCAAAAAGGAGTATTTCTAAAAGGTTATATCAATTTACGTGTACACCAACATTATGTATAATTCCAACTACCCCCACCTTCACAAACACTGTGTATTATACTTAAAATTTTTTACTAGGATAGCAGAATAAATTAATATTTATTTTATTTTTTTTATTTTATAGTTTTCTGATTAATAATGAAGTTGTATATTTTTTCATGTATTTATTCTCCATTGTGATTTTGTGTTTTGCTTTTTTTTTCTTACTGGTGGTACCCTTCACCAATTTTATAATTGGGAATCAGTTATAATATTTATTAGAGATCATTATTTGGAATTTTTTCAACATTTATTATGAAAGTCTCAAATCCAATAAAGTTAAGGGTCTTTTACAATGAACAGTGTTGATCTACCACCTAGATTTTATCACTAATATTTTTCTAAATGTGCTGTAGCACAAATGAGTACATATAGTCTTTACCCTATCCATATGTTAATTTAAGTTACAATGTTAAGGGCACCTGGGTGGCTCAGTCCCTTAAGCATCTGTCTTTGGCTCAGGTCAAGATCTTGAGGTCCTGGGATTGAGCTGCACCTCTGGCTCCCAGCTCAGTGGGGAGTCTGCTTCTCCCTCTCCCTCTGCCCCTCCCCCCTGCTTGTGCACGTGCTCTCTCTCTCTCACTTGCTCTCTCTCAAATGAATAAATAAAATCTTAAAAATAAATAAATAAATAATTTACGATGTTAAAATTTACAATAAAATGTACAAACCTAAGTGTATTTTCTGAGTTTTGACAAATACATGCAAATCTATAACCAGAACCTAAGCAAGATTATAGTAATGACTTTAACCCTTTATATTTCATATGTCTTTACCTTTTTCTTTTCTCTTTTTAAATTCTTAATATTTTGCTATATGAATTTTTTAAATGTAATTAGTTAAATGGCTTTTTCCCTTTTATGTTTTCTGCCTTTTAAGTCTGCCCTAAAATGGTCTGTACAGCAAGACTGTAAAATTACTTATTTGTTTTCTGGTAACTATAATTCTAGTGTAATCATATGTTGAATAAGATTCTTCTTGTTTTATTGCTAAGCTGAAGGAAATAATAACTGCCATCAGTAACACCTACCAATTACCTAAAGAAAGTCCAAAAGAAACACTTTTTTTTTTTTATAACTATTAACTAAAAACAGAACCAGTCCCAATCAACCATTGGTATTTGTTGAAGAGGAAACTTAGTGCATTGGTAGTCCAGTTTTTCCCTGTTTGTTGTTTAAAAAGCACAGTGTAAAAAGACTTCACACATAATTACCTCAACTTATAATTACTATAAATACCATGAACTTTATATTCATTCAGCTTTTAGATTTGTCCTTGTCTTGAGTGTCAGTTTTGGCAAGGACAAATCTAAAAGCTGAACAAATATAAAGTTTATGGGTAACATTATGTATGACAGCTTTTCAACCTGCTGTCTTTAATAAAATAAACACAGATTTTATTTTAAAAAGTGAAAAACAAAAATGTACTTCAAAACCAAAACACAATTTGCTAACATAATTGTATTCAACAAGCTGTGTTCACAAACTTCTTTGAAAACACTGAGACAAAAAAAGAAAAGTACAATCTAAAATGCATATGTCCTATTTGGAAGATTTTTAATAATGATCATAGAGAAACCTCTGGGGTTTACCAGAAACAGATAATAAAACTCAGGTTAATTTGAAATTAACACAGCATTATTTATATAGTAATTGATATTCTTCAGTATGATATATATTAAAATGTTTCCAGGTTAATTCACAGAGCCCACATTATTTTATTTCAAAATAGATTACATTCTCAGGTTAAATGAGATTCAAAGAAATGTTAATAGGTGATATTATGAAAATATTTGTCTACAGGAAAATATCCTGTAGGTGATTTATAAGAGAAACTATATTTTTTATTCACCAATGTTAAGTACTCCTAAGCCTACAGAGATATCATCCCTGTTCCCAAATGACCATCACTTACTTCTAAATCCAAGATCTTGTGTCACTTTGTGAATCTTGTTATCCTCCATAGCTAGAACTGACCTCTCCTTCTTCTGTGGTCCACTTTCCCAATGACAATTACACTGGGATTCCTGTAACCCTAATTTGCATGCATGTCTTATACATATGCCCCTTTCTAATGGGTTGTAACCCTTGAAGCAGGAAGTGGTGGATCATTCTATTTGAATTTCGAATGTTAATTAATAATTTTAAGTGGATAAATGGCTTAAACATTTAGACCAAAAGGAAAGTTCTTTACTGTATTTTTGTCATATCTATCTACATTCCTTGACCATGTCTGCTATCATCCTAGACCCAGTGAAAGTGATCCCTTGCCTAACCTATTTTAATGCTTCCAAATGATCTCCTGCTTCTCCCCCAGACATTCTTATTATTTGTTGAGTGAACAGTGGATAATCAGACACAATGTCAACACACCAAATATAAAATGTAACTTTTCTGGAAAAACTGAACAGTGTGTCACATCACAGAGTTTTAACTTCAAAGAGGATTTCCTGTCTCTTCCCTACAATGGAACTATACCTGTTACTTTGTATCACATCCTTCTTTTCATTCAGATGATCCCAACCTGTGTTTACCCTGCTTACTATGTGTTGCCTAGTTTATTGTCTCGCTCCCCATGGACTGTAAATTGCACAACAAAAGTGATCTTCCCTTTCTTGTTCAGTGTATTCAACCACATGAACATAAGTACCACAGGGTCCAAAACTTTAGACTGTTTTTGTTTATTCATACATTCTTCCTTCCTAAAACAGTGCCTGGCACATTGCAGAAACTCATCAAATATTTGTTGAAAGAATGAATGAATGTTTTTGCATAGCATGCATATGTTGGATATGCAGAAAATATTTGTTGCCTTATGAATTATTTAAATAATTAATGAAAATTTTTGCTTATAAAGACTTAGTTGATCAAATTTAGTAAAGAATTGGGGCGTCTGGGTGGCTCAGTCGTTAAGCGTCTGCCTTTGGCTCTGGTCATGATCTCAGGGTCCTGGGATCAAGCTCTGCATCGGGCTCTCTGCTGAGCAGGAAGCCTGCTTCTCCCTCTCCCACTCCCCCTGCTTGTGTTCCCTCTTTTGCTGTGTCTCTCTCTGTCAAATAAATAAATAAAATCATTAAAAAATTTTAGTAAAGACTTAAAATGCATTTCATGAGCAGAATGCATGTTTCTATTATAACTTAATTTAATGATGGGTATTTTCCAAACTATAGTGGTACTCTTTTACTTTGTACTAGTGGAAATACTTTTGTCCAAGTCTTTTTGAATTAGTGACTCGCCACTTAATTGTAAGTTTTAGGAGGAATGGAAAAATAAAGCACTGACAAAATTTTAAAAATTGTTGAACTTCTCCATGAAAGATGTAATTATATCCTTTAAGAATATACATTTAATTTGATACCCAAAATTATGCACCCACACAGCTAAAGACAGACTAGTGAAAGATTTGACATTTAGGTGCTCTTGCCATGTGTTGTTGCATAGGCTGTAAGAACAGAACTATTGCTATTTTCTTCATATTAGCATTATACAGCCTACAATGAAAGCAGAATACAACAAATAAATAGATATTTGTGTTTAATTAACCAGCTTTTTAAAAAAATAATGATATGTTTTGATATTTTTCTCACTGATATGAGGAATTCTTAATCTCAGGAAACAAATTGAGGGTTGCTGGAGTGGTAGGGGGTGAGAGGGATGGGGTGGCTGGGTGATGGACACTGGGGAGGGTATGTGCTATGGTGAGCGCTGTGAATTGTGTAAGACTGTTGAATCACAGACCTGTACCTCTGACACAAATAATACGTTATATGTTTTAAAAAAAAGAAGAAGAAGAAGATAGTAGGAAGGGAAAAATGAAGGGGGGGGCAGAGGGGGAGATGAACCTTGAGGAACTATGGACTCTGAGAAACAAACTGAGGGTTCTAGAGGGGAGGGGGTTGCGGGGATAGGTTCGCCTGATGATCGGTATTAAAGAGGGCATGTTCTGCATGGAGCACTGGGTGTTATATGCAAACAATGAATCATGGAACACTACATCAAAAACTAATGATGTGATGTATGGTGATTAACATAATAAAATAAAATTTAAAAAATAAAAATAATAAATTAGAAAGTTTAAAAACTGTCACTATTTCTCACACTATTGTTCTCAATGTTGACATGTTATTACTCCTAATTGGTCAAGAAAGAATTGACGTTTAGCCACATGTTCACTTTTCAAAACCAATGTTTCAAAAACAGTTTTACAAATCTGTATTTCAAGGAAGATTAACAACCAGTTCTATATTTATTTCATGGAGAAATTCATATCAAGCTATTATTCCATCTTAGATCTCACAAATTTGATAGACTCACAGTGAAAAAAGGTTAATAATGTTTCTTGGATGGAATTACCATCTATCAAATACTTTGACAGGGCCCATTTCTAATTATTTTGAGTTATTAGCAAAACTCACAACAAGGGGTAAAACAAACTGTAATATTATTGGTACTACCAGTGTTTCTGTGGGGAAAAAAAAAGAAGCGGAATTGACTGTAGCCGTGGGGATTTAGACAATTGTACAGAGATTGATAACAGTTTACTACATTGTTTTATATTGCTGATATCATGTATTTTCTTTGTAGAGATTATTAGTTTTTTTGTTGTTGCTGTAGTTACAGTTTTGCCAAGAGAAAAATGTATGGTTCAAGTATGCAGCCGTGGAATTAAAACTAATCATGAATTGATTTTAAGTTATTGAATCTTAGAGTATTTAGACTATGCTTTAGAGGTAAGCCGTCATAAATTTGTTTCTGTGAAACCTTATAAATTATATTAGCTTTCCAATTTTAAATTGGGATGTGAATTTATAACTTCTGAATTACGTAACTTTATTATTCATGATAAGCAACTTGTGTTTAGACATGTTTTTATTACTATTACTTTATCTAAATGATAAGGTTTTGGAAGAAATCACTAATTTATATACACAGATAGAAATGAAAATTAAGTGATATAAATTATATTGAAATCCCAGTGTCATTGTTTTCTTTGCAAAACGAAAATTCTGATGGCTTATCAAAAAGGAGAAATTCCATAGAATAGTCTGTGAGGGTGGATAGTGATATGGATAGAATTTCCACCATTGTTTTGTTTAATATACTTCCTTTATATATCCTAAGTCTTACTTCAGGAACATACATAATGCAACTAATATAGTTATATAAATACCAATAAATTTTATTTTTTAATTTTAAAGTTAGAGGACAAGTTCATATGCAACATTGTAAAATGCTAAAGTCCAGGTACCCACCTCATTTCTTGGATAGAGATTTGTTTATGATGGTAGATCTTCAAGTTGCCAGGAACTTGGCCTGCACATACATGAGGGGGGTATGTGCTTTTATCATTTACATTTCTGAGCACATGCCTTGTGCTATTGCAGCACATCTGTTTGGGAATAGAGTTGGCATGGCATACTAAGTTACAAAGGGAATACAAATATGATGCTGGAGATAATACTTAATGGTTAACATTTAGTTCAGAACTAAATAAGAAGATAAGAGTCACTTATACCCATGAGATATGTTAGATACACTGAAGGATTAACACTGAGCAGAAAACTTGCCCAGAGTCCAAGAGTCTGGGATGAAGATCCCCTTGCAGGTTTACCTGAACAACTGGTGATGGGTGTGGGGGTCAGCCATATTTACCTGGCAGGGCAATAGGGTTAGGCAGAAAAGGCATTAAGTGAATGTTTTTCTGAACTACCCTTGGTTCCAGAGTGAGTTAGGAGACAGAATTCATCAAGAGGCTTATGGGGGCTTGTAGGAGGTCAGAGTTTCTTACACAAAATATTATGAAATAATCACCCACCCATTCCAGCTAGAGGAAAATAAGATCATAGCCAGATGACATAAGTGACAGTGGCAATAGTAGAAGCTGAGGTGAAGCCAAATAAGTCCATGATCACTTTTACACTCTTTCTAAGCTGAGAGATTTACACCTAATACAGAATCAGCAGTCATTGTTAGCAGATGTCAGCAAGACGTAACTGTCCTTGACATACAGTTTGAAACTGTAGGAAGCTGGGGACGTAGTAAGCACTCAAGGACCTCCCTCCTTTTTTTTTTTTTTTTTTAATTTCTCCACCACCATGAGATCTCATAAGATAGGTTCTCCCCCGCCCCCCTTTGAAGAGGTACTATTTTAGGGAGACAGACAGAAAGAAGAGAAGGGTATTTGAGAGACTAAACATTTTTACTAAGAAGACACTGAACACCTACCTACAAAGGTTAAATAATTCATTCAGGGGCGCCTGGGTGGTTCAGTTGGTTAAGCGACTGCCTTCGGCTCAGGTCATGATCCTGGAGTCCCAGGAGCGAGTCCTGCATTGGGCTCCCTGCTCAGCAGGGAGTCTACTTCTCCCTCTGACCCTCCTCCCTCTCATGCTCTCTGTCTCTCATTCTCTCTCTCGCAAATAAATAAAATCTTAAAAAAATAAAATAAAATAAAATAATTCATTCAAAGTAACAGAGTCAGTAAATGGCAGAGCTGAAATTTGAACCTCAGAAGTTCTGTTCCAGATACCATGTCCTAACTACCATACTATTTATTTTGCTCCAGATCTTGGTTCAGTTGAGAATGTACTGGGTGGGAAGCCTATAAACACATATACTGAACAGAAATTAGGAAGCAATTTGTAAAGGGAACTCCGTGAAATAGCAAAGATATAATTCAAAATTTCTCTAGAATGAGGTATGCTGGCTAAAAGAGTAAACAAGGTGTATATTAATTATGTTTTAGTGAGTTAGGTAGATGGGTCTATTGCATGTAGGCAGCACATCTATGTAGATGTTATGTGACTACCTGGTTTATATTATCTTATTGGCCCAGACCCAGGGGATACTAGCTAGTATAAAGATTGGTTAGAAATCATTGAATTGTATTCTTCAGACATGTCTAATATTATTTTATCTCCTTGTCCTTTGAAAAAATCCTAAATGTATTGAAAATATTTTACCAGTTTTCCTGGAAGAGGAGAAAAGAAGAGATTCTTAAATACCAGGAGAGAACAGAGATTTTTGTGGTCTCCCGAATATCAGGAATCTGTGACCACCACCCTCTGACAAAACTAGTGGAGGTAGTAAAAGAGTTTCACACTTGGCTGCTGGGCCTTAGAGATTACACATGCCAGTCTTTATAATGATTTCAGTACCATGCACATGGAATGAAAGTTGTACAGACACCAGCTTTCAAGGAGCCCAAAGATCTTGGTTAATGTTGCTAGTAGCAGCAATCATGACAGATTGTTCTAAAATACTCTTCCCTTGATCATGTGTGCTGTTACATGAACCTCCAAACTTAATGAAGTGACCTTGATATGGTTACTTCAGATGAGATGGTATATTGAGATGCTAGCAGAAAGATGGAGAGAGACCACAGTTGTCATTAATATGAAACTTCTCTGAGAAGTGATAGGATGGAAGCTGATAGGACTAAATCAGGACCCAGGGCCATTAGAAGTCCCTGAATTTTGACAGTTACTGAAGTAAGCTCCAATCAAATAACAATGTGCTTCTTGCTTCACAGCATGTTGTGAGGGTCCATAGATATGATCCTGCAAGTGAGTGCAACTTCTTCTTGTGTCTGTAATTCCCAAGAGTATTATATTGTTATTCGAGCCCACATTCAGCTTTTAGCGATTCATTACAAATTTTAGCTGAGTTTTCTTGCCATGGCTTGTATGTTGGCCCTGTTTTTTTCTTGTGATCAGCCCACAAGATGAAATCAGAGCTTATGTCTCATCTCTCTTTGGAGGCCCCTGTCTTTTATTTAATTTTGGTCATATTAGTAGTCCTGTGAACTTAGCTTTCCAATAGATTCAATTAAAGCTTTGATTTTGTAGATTTTTCAGCTTTACTTAATATTGTTTAAGTGGGAGTGCTGATCTTTCCATTTTTCTACATCCTAATCAGAAGCTGGGAGTCCTTTCATATGGTCTTTGACATTAAAATAATTACATTATATATAATGAAGACCAAACTTAATGCTCTTCAAACATGAATAAAACATACATAATTTTTTTTTACCACTTTGCTCCTTAAAATTTGCTGTTTAAATAGAGTTGTTCAGATTTTTTCTGGATCTCAGAAAGTCCCTGTATTTGGTTTAAACATAAAGAAGTTTAAAGGGTATTTTACATATTTTCTTGACATTTGGAACTATTAATTTCTTCTTCATCTGGAAGATTTTTGAAATGACAGAGTCATAATGTATATAGATAATAGTTAATAGATTCATACAAACTCACTTCTCATTATTAACTATATTCAACATTTAAATTGCTTTTGGTGTGGGCGCCTGGGTGGCTCAGTTGGTTAAGTGACTGCCTTCGGCTCAGGTCATGATCCTGGAGTCCCTGGATCGAGTCCAGCATCAGGCTGCCTGCTCGGCAGGGAGTCTGCTTCTCCCTCTGACCCTCCCCCCCTCTCATGTGCTCTCTCTCATTCTCTCTCTCTCAAATAAATAAATAAAATCTTTAAAATAAATAAATAAATAAATTGCTTTTGGTGAAAAGAATCATTTTTTGAAGTGAGACTACAATTGAAAATAATATGTGCTAGGGGCGCCTGGGTTGCTCAGTCGTTAAGTGTCTGCCTTCGGCTCAGGTCATGATCCCAGGGTCCTGGGATCGAGCCCCGCATCGGGCTCCCTGCTCCGCGGGAAGCCTGCTTCTCCCTCTCCCACTCCCCCTGCTTGTGTTCCCTCTCTCGCTGTGTCTCTCTCTGTCAAATAAATAAATAAAATCTTAAAAAAAAAAAAGAAAATAATATGTGCTATGAAAATATCAAGTAGTTGATTTTTTTTGACCATTCAGGATTTTATTTAAATTTTAATTTCTAGTTGGATAAAACATTTCAGGATTTAAAGCAGGAAGGATTCTAGTTTACATTTTGGAAAGGTCCCTCTGGCATCTGGGAAAATTGTCTGAGAAAGACAGTAGAGGTAGGGTGACTACTGAAGTACCCAGAGAAAGAAATTATACACAAAGTTAGCAGTGGAGGAAGTGGAGAAAAGTGAACAGATTTGAGAGATAGTGATGAAGGAAAAACTGAACAGGATTAGGTAACTAAATTAGCTAAGGAGAGTGAGGAAGGTGTCAGACATTCAGATTTGTGGCTTGTCAAATCCTGGGCATGGAAGAATTGATTTCCAGTTTAGACATGCTGACTTTGAAATAAATACCAACAGGCGATGGATGACTGGCATTCCAGAGACCAGTAGTTCAAGTGGTGAGAAACTATCAAGGGAAAAGGATGGAACAAGAATGCCCTGATGTCTTCTCAACAACTTATATTGTTGTGTGCCCAATTTATATTGTTGGGTTATTTATCTACCCATCTATTCACTCAGTAATTCGCTAGTAAAGCTTCCTCTATTAGGTACTATGCTAGTGCGGGGGATAAAATGGAAGTGGATGAAGGTGATACATACCCTCTTATAGCATACCATGAATTTCTTAAAATATATAACAGCATTCGTAATGCACTGTTCTGTAGAATATTGTTCTGGGCAAGGCTAATTGTTTACCCTTCACATAAATTCTCAACGCTGAAATGAAGGGCGGGGAGTGCTGTTTTTTGGCTTCCTCTTGGAGATTAACTGTATGTATTAGTAATTTAAAGCACTGGGGAGCCCTACTGTTAACAAATCTATCTAACCAGAATTTTTGAGCATGAACCAGTTTTTAAAAATATTATACCTATTTATATCTTATTAGGTTTAATACTAGTTTGGGATACAATGATTTCTAGTATTATGTTCGTATGTGTTATTTCATTTTGAACCTCAGGTCCTTTGTGAATCCGTATCAAATTTAAACCTCTTCAATTTTCTGACTTCTCTTTTTGCTGAAAGCAGAAGCTCATCATTCTAATGATGTCCTTAAAGGACTATTATTTCCCTAATTAATGACTGCGTCCTATTAGAACTACTGAAACAAAAATCTTATCATCTCACTAAATAGAATAAGATCTTAACAATATTCTTTTATCCATATCAATTTTAAAATATGAAATAATTTAAATGAATATTTATAATTTTCTGAATAAAAAGGAAGAAAGTGAGGTACTCTGCTGAATTCTTGATTGAAAACCAGCTTACATATGTGGTATTTTCAGGAAAATTATCAGGCATCTTCATAAAAATATTCCTGTTGCTATTCTGACTAGTCCTGGTGTATGCTTTGGAGAATTGCCCTTGTGAGGGTAACATCACTGCACATCAAAACCTGTCATTTGTAGAGCCTGTACTTATCTTTAATTTGGGAGTTTAGGTAGGTCACCATATTTGTTTGTTTAAACATATGAGATATTTATACAAAAATCAAGTCTTTTTCAATATTCAGTTATATAGGCCTTTGTTCTTCTTTGATTTTAGCAGTATAAGTCCCTATTTGAAGTTTATCCTAAGCTTCCAAAAATTAATTTTACATATATTATGTAGCCAAAATATAAATGAATAATTACCTATTGCTGGCCCTATACTAAGTGCCTTAACAAAAACAGACAAACAAAGACCATTTATTATCTCACAGGCTGTAGGTATAGTTCGTCTGGGTTCCTCTAGCTCAAGGTCTCTCATGAGGTTGGAGTGAATGTGTTAGCCTGGAATAACCCACTCCCGAGCTCACTAACAGCGCTTACAGTAGGCCTCAGAAGATGCTCTTTCAGACTGACTCGTTTGACTGCAGGCAGGCCTCAGGTCCTCCCTTGCTGTTGGTGACAGTTATCAGTTGCTTCTAACATGGGCCTCCTCACATGGCTGGTCTCAACACGGCTGCTTGCTTCTACTGAGGGAGGTGTTCCAGAGAGAGCCAGACTGAGCAGCCAAGACTAAAACCACAGTCTTTTTATAACCTATTCTCAGAAGTAAAAATCCTATCACTTCTGCCATATTCCATTCATTAAAAACAAGTCCCTGAAATTGTTGAATCACTATATTGTGCACCTGAAAGTCATATAACACTGTATGTTAACTATACTGAAATTCAAAAAATAAAGAAAAGCAAGTCTCTAAATCTAGCACAGATTCAAGGGGGCAAAATTATACAACAGTGTGAATATCAGGAGGCAGAGATCATTGGAGACCATCCTAGAAACTGCCTACCACACATATATTCCTTCTGTATCTGGTGAAAAGACAGTTACGTTTCAATGCTAAATTGTTAACAAGAGAGAACAAGTTTTCTCTCTTACATTTTTCATGAGTGATTACTACCTGAGATTTGTTTTGATAACTTCAAGCTGAGATATTAAATCAAATTCAAAACAAATTCAAAAGGAAAGAAATGGAAAATAAATGTGCCTTTAAGTTCTATAAAGTGACATAATTAAATTTGAAACAGATACACAAATTCAATTCAATTCAGTAGAACTTGTTTGAGAAACAGTACATTGAATCTTGCACAGGATACAAAATGAATAAGAAACAGCCCTTGAGGCTCATGTGCTTACTGGTTAGGTGACTGAAACAGGTTGTTTAGGATAACAAGTGTTCCCATCTCAAAGGGCTGCTGTGAGAATATAATTTTGTGATGATAAAGTGAAGTAAACTGTATACAACTATACAGCTATTAAAATTCATAGTACAGTACTTAGCACACTAGTAATCACATAATAATAACAGTGATAATGACAATCATGATGATAATAGCTAACAATAATCTAACACTTTCAGTATGCTTGAAGTTGTTCTAAGGGTTATAAACTATTAATTGTATTTTCTTGTTATGAGTCAAGCAGCTTAGTATTTTGAGGTTGTATATCCAGGCTCTGCTACATAACAGCTGAATTACTTGGGCCAAGTTATTTGACCTTCACTGTGCCCCAAATTCTTCATTTGTAAAATGACAATACTAATAGTGCTCTAAAGAGCCGGTATTTGTAAAACTGCTCGGGACACTGGTATATTCTAAATGTTTAATTTTAATGTAAAATATTATTTCACCATAATTATAAAAGTAAAATAACTGTAAAATAACTATAACACCTGACAAAAGCATTTCCCAAAGAGAAGGACAAAATATTTGAGGTTTCAAATGATCTCTTTCTAATGTCTTCAGGGAGAATCAGGAAATGGTCTCTTGGGGAACACATGGGGATTTCCTATACAGGAGTATGTAGATAAATGGGATTTTGATATGCAGAGATGGGAAGTGTATTTTAGAGAGGATGGCGAAATTAAAATCTTCAAGATAGGAAACACTGGCATGCTCATAACAGAAACATAAAGCTCTGAAGCATAACACTATGATGTTGTGCTTGGTGAGAGGAAACAGAACAAGATTTGCCAGATGGAATTTTAGTGGATATTAGCCTTGCTTGTCTGCCATCCGTTTTCTCTTTCTTTTAAAACAACACTTAAATTTCCATCTAAGAAAAAGTTCACTTTCAGACCATATTGATAAGGTAGGACTGACTCATTTATCTCTCCCTGAACTGGATTCAGTCTATCTAAACAGAGTATTATATCTCATAGAACAAGGGTTTTCAAAGTGTGGTCTAGGGACCAACAGCATCAGCATCACCTGTGAATTTACCAATATACAAATTCTCAGGCCCCTTTACCAACCTACTGAACCAGAAATATGGGTGGGGTCCAGCAATTTGTGTTTTAACACTTCTTCCCAGTGATTCTAGTATATGCTAACATTTTGAAATTACTGACCTAGAACATATTTAAGGAAACTCAAGAAGTTGATGATTACTCAACTCTTAAGAGTACTTTTTTTTTTTAAAGATTTCATTTATTTATTTGAGAAAGAGAATGAGAGAGAGAGCACATGAGAGGAGGGAGGGTCAGAGGGAGAAGCAGACTCCCTGCCGAGCAGGGAGCCCGACGTGGGACTCGATCCCGGGACTCCAGGATCATGACCTGAGCCGAAGGCAGTCGCTTAACCAACTGAGCCACCCAGGTGCCCCAAGAGTACTTTTAATCAGAGTATGCATAATAGAAGCACATGACGAACTTTCCAAACTAAACACATCCTGGCCCCATCTAATTATGACTTAAATGTTCTGAAGTGAGGCCTCAGCCTTTCTGTATTTGCTAGCTTCCAGGTGATTCTAATATGTAGTAGCATTGAAAACCAGTGCCCTAAGATGTTGCTTCCCAACTCTTAGCTTATATGATTCAATTGGCGTGTCAGGAAGGAGAAAATTATTAGCTAGAGAAGTAGTAGAAGATTATAGAGAAGCAATGAGTCTCAATTTGGTCTTTTAAGATGGTCTCTGAAGATGTTGGAGGAGGTCATCAGGAGGTAATGACCACTGGTTGAATGGTCCGCCTTACTCTGTTCTTGGCCTTGGAATATGTGCTTCTCTCACCATTTCCACATTTGGAGTCATTTGAAGGCTGTAGCCTTGAAAAAATAATGTGTTGTGAGGCCATCTGGACTGAGTACATGATTATCGCCTCTTAATCCCTTTGTATAATCTTTTACAATTCTGGCAGCTGGGTGTGGAGATCTACTAGTCCATTTTTACCCAAGATAAGCCTCGTATGTAAGTTCTTTGCTTTTTAAACCTGCCACCTATTGATCTGGGGTGATCTGCCTCTTTCTTCCATCTTTCCTTGCCCTTCGTGCATGGAGACCAGTTTTGAATTTCCCTCAGGGAACTCCAAGGTTGCAAACCAACAGAACAATAGGGACTTACTTTTCTCCATTTATGTCTAACAAATAGCTATTACTACACAAATATTTGAAAATAGTTCACACAAATTTGGTTTTTTGAAACAACTCATTTTTAAACGGGTAGATGACATTAATCTCTAGAAACTTTACATATGGACTTCTTAATAAGGTACAAGTTTAATCGTTGTGCATCGGAAATCAAAAATAGAAATAGGATTTTCTGGATTGTGTTAAATTAACTCCTGTTCTTTCTTATTATACTTAGGGATTAATTTAAGTGCATTCATTTCTGATTCATTTGCATAATATCTCCAACATTGACTCCTATCTCTGGAATCACTGTAAATCAGCAGGATTAAGACTCGGTCTTCATGCTATTGTGTTGTAATGTGCTGTGTGGTAGAGAAGGGTGATAAAGCCCATGTGAGGCTTCACTGATTTTACCTGTGAACATGTCATAGTCAATAACATTGAGAAAAGAGTTTTAATAAAAGTAAACAATCGTTCTTCTTAGTTTTATTTCTCCTGGCTTCGTATATAAATTTCAAAGATATATGAATTTTAATTTGGGTTTAATTCAGTGAGGAAATGGTGCATCATGGAAAGACCTCAGTCATTTGAGTTTGGCCCTTTATTGAGTACTCAGTGCCTAATTAGAACTATAGTTTCCTCATGCATTTACTAACTGGGTTGTTGTAAGCATTAAATGAGATAATGAATGTCGAATGACTTCCCCATGCCTGCCAATGAGAAAGGTTCACTGTGCTTTTTGTTGCTGTTATTATCTTCACCTGAAGGTAACTGTATTTCAGGTAAATAATACGCATTAAAACAAGAAAATTAAGAAGGTGGTACTAAAATGTCTAGTTTCCTAAAAATTACCTCATCTAAAATATTAACTTGCACTCTTAAGTTTTAGAAAATTTACACATTTCACGTACATATCTGAGTGATAATTTATAAATAAGTATAAATATAAAAAATTCAACCATAGACTGTTATGATTTGTCAGTCATCAACTTAATAAATCCAAAATTAATCAATTACATTGCATCACTTTTGACCCAAGTCCTTGAGTACTATTAGAATAGTTGATAATGCCTTTCCCCATCTATATTGAAATATAATTGACAAATCTTGTATTTATTTAATGTGAACAACTTGATATTTTGATATAAGATATATTTATATTTATGCATTGTGAAATGATTGTCACAACCAAACCATCATATTTACAATTTCCTTTGTGTGTGTGTGTGTGTGTGTGTGTGTGTGTGGTGAACACTTAAGATCTACTGTCCTAGTGAATTTCAAGTATACAATACAATATTATTAACTATAGTCACATTGCTGTACATTACATCTCCAGAACTCATTAATCTTGCATAACTGAAATTTTGTATTCTTTGACCAAAATCTCCCCATTAACCCACTCCTCCCAGTCTGTGGTAACCGCCCTGCTATTCTCTGATTCAGTGGGTTTGACTATTTTAGATTGCACGTACAAGTACGATCATGCAGTATTTGTTTTTGTGTCTGGTTTATTTCACTTAAGATAATGTCCTCCAGGTTCATTCATGTTATTTCATGTGGCAAAATTTCTTCTTATAATGAATAATATCTCCTTGTATATATACACCATATTTTGTTTATCCACTCATTCATTGGGCATATAAGTTGTTTTCATATCTTGGCTATTGTGAATAAGGCTGCAATGAACACAGGAGTATAGATATCTCTTTGAAATACTGATTTTATTTCCTTTAGAAATATATACAGAAGTGGGATCACTGAATCACAAGGCAATGCTATTTTTAATTTTTTGAGTAACCTCCATAATGTTTTCCACAATGGTTGTGCCAATTTACATTCCCACCAACATTTCTACATCCTTGCCAACTCTTGTTACCTATGTGTTTTTGATAATTGTTGTTCTAACAGATGTGAGGTGATATTTAACTGTGATTTTAATTTGCATTTTCCATATGTGTAGTGATTAGCATCATCACTTATATCTGTTGGTCATTTGTATGTTTTCTTTGGAGAAATGGCTACTCAGGTCCTTTGTCCATTTTTTAATCGGGTTACTTGTTTTATGTATCAAGCTGTATGAGATCCTTATATATTTTGGGTTGCAAATATTTTCTTACATTTCATATGTTGCGTTTCACTTTATTGATTTTCTTATATATATATATATGGGTTATTGTATATATGGGTTGCAAATATTTTCTTACATTTCATATGTTGCGTTTCACTTTATTGATTTTCTATGCTGTTCAGAAACTTATTAGTTTGATGCAACCCCCCTTGTCTATTTTTTTTACTTTTGTTACCTGTGGTGTCGTATCCAAAAAAAATTACTGGCCAGACCAATGGCAAGAAACTTTTTCCTTATATTTTATTCTAGTAATTTTACAGTTTCAGGTCTTACATTTAACTCTTCCATTCATTTTGAGTTGATTTTTGTATAGAGTATAAGAGTCCAGTTTCATTCTTCTGAAAGTGGATATTCAATTTTCCGAGCACCATTTGCTGAAAAAACTATACTTTCTCCATCATGTGTTAGTGGCGTCCTTGTCAAAGATCAGTTGACTGTAGATGGGTGAATTTATTTCTGGCTCTCTGTTTTGTTTCATTGGTCTGTATGTCTGTTTTTATATCAATAGCATACTGTTTTCATTACTGTGTCTCTGTACTGTATTTTGAAATAAAGAGGAGTGATGCCTCCATCTTTGTTCTTTCTCAAGATTACTTTGGCTATTGGGAGACTTTTGTTGTTAAATATTAATTTTAGAATTATTTTTCTTCTATTTCTGTAAAGAATGTCAATGGGATTTTGATGGGTGTTTATTGAATCTATAGATCACTTTGGGTAGAATAGACATTTTGACAATATTGATTCTTCTAATCTATGATCATGAGCTGTCTTTCCATTTATCTAGATTTTCTTTACATTTCCTTCAACAGTGTCTTCAGTGTATAAGTTTTAGTCATCAGTGTATAATTTTCAGTGTACAAGTCTTTCATATCTTTAATTAAGCTTATTCCTAGGTATTCTTTTCATTGTTATTGTAAATGGGATTGTCTTCTTATGTTTTCAGTGGTTTGTATATAGAAATACCACTGATTTCTGTATGTTGATTTTTTGTATCTGCAACTTTACTGAATTTGTTTACTAGTTTTAACAGGTTGTTGTTGTTGTTGTTGAATCTTTGTTTTTTTCTACGTTATGATCATGTTATCTCTAAACAGATATAATTTTATTTCTTTAAGTTATGAAAAGACTTTTCTTTTAGAAATTTAAAAAAAATTAATCCTAAAGGGGTACCTCGCTGGCTCAGTCCCTGGAGCAAGTGATTCTTGATCACAAGGTTATGAGATTGGGCCCCATGTTGAAGGTGGAGATTACTTAAAAAAATAAAATCATAAAAAAAAGTTAAAATAAAAATAAAAAATAAAATTAATCCTAAAAATTGAAAGCTATAGAATAGAATCTGTATTTTTGAAAAACAATGAGCAAAATTAGTAAGTAGCATGACTATGCAAATTGGCACAGTCATGCTGGGTGTTATTATAATTAACATATAATTTTCAAAATTTTGAGTTTGAAGTACTATAATAATATATCACATGTTTACATGCACTTAATATGTGCTCATCATAGCATTGTGCTTGCTAGTGACTGGAGATATGTTAGTGACCATGAAACATGACATTAATTTTTTTTTCTTTTTTAAAGAATTTTTTATTTATTCATTTGAGACAGAGAGATACAGAGAGAGAGAGAGAGTAGGAGCAGTGGGGAAAGGTGGAGGGAGAGGGAGACGCAGACTCCCCACTGAGCAGGGAGCCTGATGCGGGGCTCGATCCCAGGACCTGGAGATCATGACCTGAGCCGAAGGCAGACGCTTAACGACTGAGCCACCCAGGCGGCCCAACATGACATTAATTTTTATGTAACTTACAACTTAATGGTGGATACCAGAATTCCTTATAAAATACACAAAGAATTATATTTTCAATTGCGTTAAGTGTTAAGAATGCAGAATATGAGTATATAACTGCTAGATCAAACATAGATGGGATACAGGGAATTTTTCCACCCTAAAAGGATATTTCACATTAGATCTAAAGAATGAGTAAGTAGTACACGGCCAGGCAAAAAACAAGGGGAAAAATTGTTTCAGACAGTATGAACTGTATATGCATCTAATGTGTGGGACTATATAATCAAAGAGATTAAACTAGTTAATTCAAGAGAAAACTTTGTATTATTCAGAGTTTCAAAAAAGCTAATCAGAGCTTTAGAATAAAGAAGCAAAATAAGTAAACATATAAAGCAAGAGTGAGGGAGATGGAGATAGAGAGGGAAGAGGGAAAAAAGAAATATGGAATGGTTTGCATTCTTTCAATACTATAAATGAGAGTAGCCAAGAGCACATAATAAATCTGATTTGTAGGTAAAGACCTTGATCAAAGATGTATTATACTCCTTCTAATTTTAGGGACCCTTCAATATGATCCCCCACCTTATGGAAAGGCATTATAATGAGGAAAGCACACATATGTGTACATACACACATGCAGATGAAGTAAATAGTCATTAGGAACAGGACCACATAGTTCCACTTTGTGGGAAAAACTGGGGGGGTGGGGAATGTATGGGAAGGATGTGACATGGCAGAGGATGATGTCTGGAAAGGAAGAATTATGTCATAAGTACCCTGTTTTATAAAAGGGTAATCTTAAAAAAAAATAAAAAATAAAAGGGTGATCTTGATACTTGTTCTTACACTTAACTCTGTTCACATCAATGAAAGGAATAAGTTATATAGTTACCAAACCATTCTGTTTCTAGTGTTACTCTTTGAAAAGAAAGATGATTATTTCCAAAAATCTTGGATGCTCATTCTTTGTTGCATTATATGCAGTTCAGTGCAAATTAGGAGCTCAGAGGGCTGGGCACTTAGAGGGAATAATTGATTAAGAGAAGATAATAGATTCAAGATAGATTTAGGAGGTACTCTTGACAAGACTGAGGGAAGAAAAAAAACTGTGATATGTCCTTGTGTAAATCAAGATAGTCTTAAGTTTACTTGAGTAAAAACACAATAAAGGATTCTTTGCGACCATGCTTGTCTTTTGTGAGCAGGGTGGAGATTTTGCCTCAGGTTGATGGAGCTTCTACCACATGCAGCACATTACTTCCTTGGTTGCTGTGGCAATAGACTAGACACCTAGAATGTTTTAGCCTTCTTTTCTGTTGCTTTTGCCTGAATTTGACACTTGTCTTGTTCACGTACAGCTCTTTGGTCAGAACCATTTTCATGAACCCACTTAACAGCAAAGTGGAAATGTAAGAGAAAAAATAGAACTCCGCCTCTACTCATGGTGACATAATTTTTTCTTTGTTATATACTTAAAAAGTCCCAGCACACTTTTAGTTCACTTTGCCATATGTTTTGTTCTCAGCCATATGCTTTTCAAATTTTCTGATGAGATATATTTAAAATAACTGACTCCAAAAGTGACATAAATTAAAAAAAAAAAAAAACACCTCAAACCAAAGTTTAAAGATGGGCCATGATCATCAAAGGAAAATTTAACATGTTTCTCTGATACATTAGACATATTAACGTTACGTACTTTCAAAGATTTCATTTAAAAATTATAAATAGTATACAGCCTAGTTTAGTTTCTTAAGCATTCTAGAACAGTAGTAAATTCCTAAAAATAATAATGTGGGCTTTTAATATGACAATAAATCTACATGTAATTTATAATTGGCTTTGGGAGAAAAATCTTGACTTTTTTTTTCAGAAACCAAGCAAATCCTTGATTTGTAAGTTTATATTAAGACCTATCAACAATAGAACAGAAATAGATGCCTAGACAAGAAAGAAAAAAAAAGCTTTAACAGTTAAATAACTCTTATTGGGTTAATATTTCATTTTTAATATTGTTAATAATTATATTGAAGGACACTGAAAGTGACATGTACTGAATATTTTCTCAAAAGTATTATAAATGTTAATTTAAAATATTGCAAATGATGATTAAAATTACTCCTAATGATATTTAAATACATAAGCACATGGCAGCTCAGTAAAACTACAGCTTGGTTTGTTTGCTTACAAAGTTTAAGGAGTTTTTCCATATCTTAGACATATATCAAAGTCAGATGCAAGAAAGTTTGTTAGCTCCAGTAGCTTGCTCAAGCAATAGATGACAGTTGGGGAGGGGAAAAAGTCAGAGGCAGCAATAACATGAGGTAGTCATGGGACTGGAACTCATATTCAAATTCTACATGATACATAAGTGCTGCCTGAGTAACCAAGACAGAGCAGGAAATCATCATGCAAGAAAATCCCTCAGTGCCTGCAGACATGGGATAATTCATAATGTTACTCAGAATGTGTCATGCTGTATGCTTTTGCTTATTGGGTGAATGCATTTTCATTCCCCAGTCAGAAGCTAGAACTTTTTCCCCCCATGTGTACAGCTCAAATAGCATTTTTTAAAAAGCACATCAATGATTGAGACAAACACCCAGGCAGTTGCCTAGAAAATACAGAGAGATAATACTGTTTGGGCCACATAAATAGAAAAACTATTCCCTAGTAATAAGCAAACTAAACTCCAATGGTATAAATTTTCATGGCAATTTGGAGGGAAACAAAGCCCCAAAACAATACAATTCCCAAACATTCTCTATTTAATCTGACCTTTGAGAAATTTCAGGAGAATTATACAGCTTTACAATTATTAAGGCTTATGGCTCAGAAAATTAGTATCCCATGCTAGACATGTTTGGGATGTTCTGATTGATCAGGAAATGATCAACAGAACTAAATTCAAATAGTCTAAGAAAAAGAAAATGGAGAGAGGGAGAGGGAAAGAAAGACAGGGACCAAGGTGGGAGTTCGGAGGGGCATGAAAGAGACAGGGGCAGGAGGGAGGGGGGAGAGAAGGATGCTATCCGGATATAATGACAGAATAAATCCAATTAGACATCCCTTGCTAAAAGTTTCACCCACCATTCCTTATTTGGACAGAAAATTCAGTGATTATTGTTGGTAAAGTTAAGCAAGCAACATACCTTACATGTAATTAACTTAAATAGCTCATTTCTATGAAATGATTCTATGTGTGATACCTTTTTGCATATTTAAGAAATCATTTAAAAACAGTAACAGGTGTTAAGCAGTTGATATGTACTTTTTATAAAGACAACTAAAACAGGGGTGCCTGGGTGGCTCAGTCAGTTAAGTGTCTGCCTTCAGCTTCATGATCTCAGGGTCCTGGGATTGAGCCCGGTGTAGGGCTCCCTGCTCAGCAGGGAATATGTATAATATATGTAGCAAATATATTGCGTACACAATACATAACATATAATATGCACACATGCACATACATATGGTAAATAAATAAATACATATACACTTTATAAGTACACATATTTCTATGTGAGAATACAAGCAGAACTCAAGACAAGAATCAACTATTTTTTTGCCCAAAGATGTGGAGTGTGCGTACATATGTGTGGGTAGGTGTACAGGTATGTGTACTTGAGTGTGTGAGAGGGCAAATGTCAAAGAGGAGAGTATTTAAAGTAGATACTGAAATAGAAGAATACCCAAATCTTTAAGTGTTAACTAGGAACCACATTTTTAGGTTGAATCCAGTATTCCTTTTATGTAAAGGAGGGATTCCCCTCCTTCAACTTTCCCTTCCTACTATCTTCTTCTTTTTTTTTTTTTTTTTTGGTGGTATATATACACAATGGAATATTTTGCAGCCATCAAAAGGAATGAAATCTTGCCATTTGCAACGACGTGGATGGAACTGGAGGGTATTATGCTGAGTGAAATAAGTCAATCAGAGAAAGACATGTATCACATGACCTCACTGATATGAGGATTTCTTAATCTCAGGAAACAAACTGAGAGTTGCTGGAGTGGTGGGGGTGGAAGGGATGGGGTGGCTGGGTGATAGACACTGGGGAGGGTATGTGCTGTGGTGAGTGCTGTGAATTGTGTAAGACTGTTGAATCACAGACCTGTACCTCTGACACAAATAATACATTATATGTTAAAAAAAAAAAAAAAGAAGAAGAAGATAGCAAGAGGGGAAGAATGAAGTGGGGGGGGGGAATCGGATGGGGAGACGAAGCATGAGAGACTATGGACTCTGAGAAACAAACTGAAGTTTCTAGAGGGGAGGGGTGTGGGGAGATGGGTTAGCCTGGTGATGGGTATTAAAGAGGGCACGTACTGCATGGAGCACTGGGTGTTATATGCAAACAATGAATCATGGAACACTACATCAAAAACTAATGATGTAATGTACGGTGATTAACATAACATAATAATAAATAAATAAATAAATAAATAAAATAAAAGAATGCCACCATATTTTTAAGAGAATTGAATAAACCTACCTGTTACAGGAGGGTTCTCTTAAAAATAGAAATAAATCCTGCTTGAGGCAAAATTGCCTTGGTCTCCATAGTACTATTGAAGTTAACATAAAATATGGAGACTCCTGGTTCTATCCCACGACTCATGGGATCAGTAGGATACTGAATTTCCTACAAAGCAGTCAGTTAATTGTATTCACTCTTGTCTGTATGAAAACTGATGGTAATTGAACATTAGGTAAATGAGAAGACTTTAATACTTGTAAGCTAGTAACCAATGCTTGAATTGGGAAACTGGTGGCCATCAGATAACCTTTTAAGTGTGAGGATAAAAAATTAAAGTTGGCTTTGATCAGAATTTTAAATACTTTATCTATGGTCTTTGTGACCATTATGAATCCACTACCCACTCTAGAGGGAAAGATGGGGTTGACTTTAAAAGTACATCTTTGCTCATTCCAAGTCCTAAGTCATCTTGGGTCAACCCCCTTATCCATTCCCATAGGCATTGAGAAAAGTCATGTAGTTGGTGTCAATACAAGTCTATAGTTTCCAATCTAATCCTTACATGTGTTATCCACAGTCATTTTTCTCATCCTTACTCAAACCCCTCAAAATCTTTGCCATTCCATAAACTTGCCAGCCAATCAATTGTACCACCTATTCTGCTTCCATTCTGTCTTCCAGTAGACGAGGTTTCTGTTTTCCAGGGTGAATTTGAGTGTGTAGGAAATACAGGAGAAGAATTGCCCCAATTTTAAGTTTGCTGACTTAATCCATGGTTTGATTTCAAAATCTAATTTCTGGTTTCCTTGAGCCAGTTTTTATTATTTTTTTTTTTTCAGGGTTCATAGGCTCAGTTAAATGATTTTCAGAAAACTGGCTCAAAACCTCTTGAGACCTAAATTCCTTTCCACTCAAAAAGAGGTCCTAAACCATATATATATTTTGTGTTAGAGGTTGTTCAACTAAAGGAATAAATGTTTATTAAACTAAAAAAAAAAAAAAAAAGAAATGGGATTTCAACTGGAAGTAAAGAAGGAAGGAACAATTGCAGACTGAAGAAACAGTCTGAGAGCAGGCACTGAGAAGGACAGTGAGTCACAGGAGAGGAATTCAAAACAGTATTCTCTGTTCATAGCACATTGTGGGAGAGAGTCTGGTGCGTTGAATGGTGGAAAAAGTGCACAATGTGCCTGGAATACCATGTAGAAGGATAAGGGATCAGTTTCTATACAGAGGTGGTCAGTATGAGCAAACCTTGCTAGAAGTCAAAGGGCATGAAGAACAAGAGGCCATTCCACTTAGCACTTAGGAGGTTACTGGAAATTGGAGTGATCTGAGAAAGGAGAAAATAAAGTTTACCAGGAAGTGAGGAAATGGAAGTAGAAACTTTTATAGGAGAATGAGTGTCATCTGAGAAGCTCACATGGTTGGAAAAAAAAGTTAATTTAGTGATTTTTAAAGTTACAAAGTAATTTACTACCACCCAGATCATATGTTTACTTTAAAAAGAAAGTTTAGTATATATACCCTATCAATGTATCAATAACATCAAAGTTATATAAGATCCCTCTTTAGTACTTTAACATGACATCTGCAGATTGTGAGGTTTAAGGGTTATAGAATACTGCAAAGGACACATAATTATAATAAGTTCAGTTTTGTTTCTTTTTATACAAATGTGTCAATGTAGTTTTCAGAAAGCCTTCTTGGAAGAGCTTTTCACTTTGCCAGAAATACAGGAATGATCTTGCTTTGAGAAACAGAGTCTCATTATTTTCTCATCAACAGTTCATTCGTTCCTCCCTCTTCCTTCCTTCCTTCGTTCGTTCGTTCCTTCCTTCCTTCCTTCCTTCCTTCCTTCCTTCCTTCCTTCCTCTTTTTTTCATACAACCCTGAGTGTCTGGTAATACTATGTTTTGAATACCAAGACACAGTACAGACAGGAGGAAGGTTCCAAAATAGCTTAAGAGAAATCAGTGAAGGAAAAGACTAGTGAGTGTGATTGAGGCCAATTTGCTAGGACCTCGAAGGCATAAAACTGCTTCTACCCTCTCCACAACTCTGAGAGGCTCAGCAGATACCTTCTCAGCCAGAGGATGGGCCCAGATCTGGAGTTCTCTCTAAGGACAAAAGGCATCTTACATTAACATCTTCAATTTTATACTATGTGGCACAGTAAGAATAATGATTTGTAAGACAAAAAAGTGAAAATGTTAGATGAATTGTATAGAGATTTATGACATAAATGCCAAGAAAACCAAAACAAATGTGACAATACAAATTATGTACAATTTAGAGAAAATGAGGCTTGACTATTTGGCACATGGTATGTGATGATGCCATGATGGGAAATTTCATTATCTAATTTCATAACTTTAATTCCCTTCTGGATCAGGTTTTTCAATGTTTAATCATTATCCCAAAATTATTCCTCTGAACATCTTTTTAATAGTGAATTTTAACACCATTTTCTCAGTCTTTTCTTGGGGAAAAAGTAAATAACCAGCTGGACACCACTCCCTGAATGATTTTCACTTCAAGTTTGAGATGGTTAAGTCATCATTCTGTCTTCTTTAATTTTGATGATGAAAGCTGCGTAATTTCAAATTTTGGAACTTTATCCACATCTCTTATTTTGTAAAAATGCAAATGTAATGGGTTAGTTATATCTGACACAAACTTATAGTGTACTTTAAAAATGTAATTGTTTGTAAAATTTAAAATATGCTCAGTTTTACCTTTGAATGGAGGTTTACAGTTAGGCTTCCTGTGTCTTTTTTTTATTTTTTATTTTATTTTTTTCTGTCTCAGTGTTATTTTATTATGTCCCTGGTGTAAAGAACTATCAGATCCTAGGAGACCTCACCAACACACCCATGTTATAATAATTCATTGTTATCTTCCTTCTGGCGGCAACACCTTCACAAGTTTCCTTTAGGTTTTTTGTTTTGTTTTGTTTTGTTTTTCCATTCAATACGTGCCCTCTTTAATACCCATCACCAGGCTAACCCATCCCCCCACCCCCCTTCCTTCTAGAGCCCTCAGTTTGTTTCTCAGAGTCCATAGTCTCTCATGGTTCGTCTCCCCACTGGGATTCCCCTCCTTCATCTTTCCCTTCCTACTATCTTCTTCTTTTTTTTTTTTTGGTGGTATATATACACAATGGAATATTATGCAGCCATCAAAAGGAATGAAATCTTGCCATTTGCAATGACGTGGATGGAACTGGAGTGTATTATGCTAAGCAAAATAAGTCAATCAGAGAAAGACATGTATCATATGCTCTCACTGATATGAGGATTTCTTAATCTCAGGAAACAAACAGAGTTGCTGGAGTGGTGGGAGGTGGGAGGGATGGGGTGGCTGGGTCACAGACCTGTACCTCTGTGTCTTCTTTTTAATTCTTAGTTCCATATAGTGTTATCCCAACAGAAAGGCTTATTTTGGCCCTTTAAAACCATCACATTAAAATTCGTGTTAGAATTTTGGGGACACTCCAACAAATAATGAAATTAGCCCAAGGATTATTTCCAAGACAGAAGATTATGATAGTATAACACATAGCCACACATATTGCCCTACAATGTAAATAAGTGGCGATGCTTAGTCTTACCAATTGTTCCTCTCGGAATCATCCTCTCAATAGTAATCTATAATGTAGAATATTGTCTGTAAACTTCAATCTGTTTTGTACTTAAACACTTCAATTCTAATAATCATTTCTTGTAAGCTTTAAAAAAAAAAAAACAGAAAAGCAAGTATTTAGAGTCAAGTAATTCAGAACTTGAATTTTAAAAGAGACTTTTTTTTAAAGATTTATTTATTTATTTATTTATTTATTTATTTATTTATTTATTTGACAGAGAGAGAAAGAGAGAGAGACAGCTAGAGAGAGAGCACAAGCAGGGGGAACAGTAGAGAGAGAGGGAGGAGCAGGCTCCCTGCAGGGAACCCTATGCGGGGCTCAATCCCAGGAACCTGGGATCATGACCTGAGCCAAAGGCAGACACTTAACAACTGAGCCATCCAGGTGCCCCAAAAGATACTTATTATATAAGGAAAAAATGTACTAAATTGCCAAAGTGTTTTATTGGAAAATAAAATGCATCTTCACTAAAGAAAAACCTGCCTATATTAGAAATTGTAATGCCTCGATTTAGGCTTTTGTATAATAAAATTTGACAGGAAATGTACACAGGGATACCCAATATGTCAGTTGATCTATCTTTTATGTTAAAAGTTCTTTATTCCCCTTAGTAAGACATATTTTCCTCTCGAAATTATATTTCCTGAACTTTTTAAATGCACTTCTTATCTATAGAAGGAATAACCATACTTCCCTACACATTTGCTTCAGTTGTTTTAACCTATCACTGTAAAGTGTACATTTCTGCTCAAATGTACGACAGTTCTTTTAAATCACTTTTACCTCTGATAAGAACAGCAAGTTTAAAAATGCAGTTATTTTCTCCATTGAAGAATACTCTTTTTATTGTACATTGGCTGTGTTGCTTAAGACAGAACACCCTTATCTCTAGTATTTCAAAAGTTGGCTCTTGTGGTTATGAAATTATAAAATTTAATAACAAATTTTATTTTTAATGCTTGTTTTATATTACTTTACCAAGAGATCAGTGTAACAGCAGAGCATATTATTATATTAAATTCTCGACAATTTTTTGTGTTCTATAAATGTATTTAGTCAAAATCTTCTTCAGAGTTTCAGAATGTATACAGTTGTAGGAAGAATTGTTTGGATTAAAGCAGGATAGGGACCCTGTATCCAACCAAACTCTCCTAATTCTTTCTAATGCAGAACCTCCTGAAGAGTCACCAAGGAACTCTAGATCTTCCCAAAATAGAGCCTGAAAAAAACAAAAACAAAAACAACAAAAAAACCCCCCAAAAATGGATTGGCAGCATAACACTGAATTATTAATTAAATATTGATTTTCCTTCTAAAAGAATATTTTAGTAAGGGGCTAATTCATATTGAGTAGTTATTAAATCTTTTAACATTTTCCCCTGTAAGTGAAGTACAAAATAAAAATAAGCTTTTATTTTAGTTATTGGAACAAAAATTGTATTAAGATTCTTATATAAGTTTAGTATTATTAAAATCTCCCTATATAATAAAGTATTTTTTTCTAGGTAACATACATTCATCATTGAAATAATATACAGTCATGTGAATGTAGTCTCTATGCAAGGTAATCTTAATGTTCTGAAAAAATTTTTAAATTGTCCTCTCATTATGAGAAAGAATATGGTAATATTTCTGCTTCAAAGAGTACATTAAAAACTGTAATTGAAATAATACTCAATTTCATTGTATTATGTACTTCTATAATTAACATTAGTTTTATTAACTTCAAATTCTTTACATGAAGAATAATTCTGCTTATTTTGTAAATATTCTAATGTACATTGTTTATTATTAACATTATCAATCTATTTTTATACAACCTACATTCACGAACTGAGGATTTTTGAAGCAAGTCCTAAATTCCTTCAGTCATCCATGAAAATGAGCCAGTCTGTGTTATTTCCTTTATTCATCATTTAAATAAATAATTGTGCTTTGTCAGAGATGAATAAATTAGTAATAATCATTCAAAAGAGCTCTAACCCCAGTAAATACAGAAAATGATCAAATGCAATGGCTTACTTAAGTGTTTATACATTTATTTCCCACTGTGAGCCATTTCATGTACTTACATTTTGGCAATCTTGAATTATGAAAGTAATGTTTTATTCTAAACATTTGCTAAGAAATTAGAGGCATTTTTTTCCCTTTTCCTGATGGTCTTTGGACTATTTCAAATTTAGAATTTCAGTAAAGGAAATAGCAACAGGCAACATTTCCATTTTATAAAATATTCTGTAAGAGCTGTGAACAGAAACATGAGATACAAATATAATTTGAATAAAATTGTATTTTTATTGAAATTATAAATCCACATATTTTGGGGATAGAGATAAGGGAATGAAATCAAATATTGTGTGTATTGTATAAAATCTCCACAAAGGGATATTGATAGGTCAGTATATCTTAACAAATATAGTTTCATATTTTACATATGTATACACAGATATGCATATGTATATCTTTCTACAGTGCTTAATTCTTAATATATATTTATAAATAAGTGGTATTTGTGTGTATGTGTATGTGAAAGATATACATATTATTCACACTTTAGAAATAATTTGAAGCAGATTATAAAAAAATACATATAATACATATTATCCATAATATTCATATTATAGTTCTGTGGTAATATGAGATACATTTTTTGTAAGACTGAATAAATATCATAAAAATTAAAAAAGAATACAACCTTCCACAAAAATCCACACTGGAAAGTGGAAGATTAGCCTTAAGATAGTACTTTCAAAGAAAAATTAACTTGAAGCTAATTTATACAGATTCTGGCAGAAAAGTTTTGATCTTAAAGTCACTGATTTTTAAGGAGGGCATGTGAAGTGATGAGCATCACATCGTTGTTATATGCAACTGATCAATTATTGAACACTACATCTGAAATTAATGATGTACAATATGTTGGCTAATTTAAATTTAAAAAAAGAAGAAAACTTTGGTTTGACAAAACAAGAACCAATAAAAACACAGCTAATTGGTAAAGAGTCATGCCAGCCCTTTGCTGTACCCTCTGCTGCAGAATTTAAGGAATCCAGCCTAAAATCATTGATACAGAGATCATAAATACCATCTAAACCGGAGTCTCTCAATCTCAGAACAGCAGACTGGATAATTCTTTTTTGTGTGAGGCTATCCTGAGTAGTATAGAACCTTTAGCAGCATCTCTAGCCCTTACCTCCCACCCCACCCCCACCCCAGCCCTTTTGTGATACCAAAAAAAAAGTCTTTAGACATTGCCAGATGTCCCATGGGGGCAAAATTGTTCTAGTAAAGAACGAAAGATCTAAAATCACCACCTTATATTCCAGGTGGTAGGACAGTAATGCAGAGATATTGTGTGAGTTATTTAAATCCACATAGCTAATTAGAGACAGAGTAGTCAACAGAAGTGGCTGGTGTTCCTCTATTATTCTTCTCTCTATTTGACACAGCTGGCTGAAATACACCTCCTACTTTTAGTATGTAAGCAAGATCAAGAAGTTTTGTCCCATTTCTATCTTCTGCAGTCTGAAATTATACTTTTCTTTTAAGTAATATACTCACAAGATATTAATAATTCATCAATATTATCTTTTGTGTAAAACATAAAACCAAGTATAATATTGTTAACTTGTGTGGTTGACTATGAATAGAAATCTACTTGTATCTTAACAGTAAGTAACTCCATCAGTTAAAGGCAAGAATAGGAAAACCCAATTGCATTAATTATTGAACAGACTGACCACTTAAGGCCATTATAGCAGTGGGTTCATGTTATTAATACACCGGCGGTTGATTTGTTGGCAGTTGAAGTTCCACTTTTTTTGTGTGTGGTTATTAATCTTAAATTGTGGAGCGATTAA
The DNA here is from genome assembly GCF_004348235.1 of Phoca vitulina. Lineage (NCBI taxonomy): Eukaryota > Metazoa > Chordata > Mammalia > Carnivora > Phocidae > Phoca > Phoca vitulina. The sequence goes on from NW_022589714.1 coordinate 22,643,033, forward strand.
TATAAATAGGACTCCAAAGTTATTCAAGTGAAACAGCAGTCAAGGAACTAATGAGGCTTTATAGGTGAACACTGGATCAGAATTGCCTTTTTCCTTTGGTTTTTGAATCCTTTAGGTGACTGTGACACAACAGCGAAGCATTGACCATTAGTAGAAAACAATCAATACTGAAGGAGAAGCATAGTAGTTGCCTCGCTGCAAATATAACATAAATATATCACAAATGTAAACTATCCCTTAAACTTTCATATTTAATACTCCTTTATAGAATTGCTCTTACGGCAAATTAGTGTAAGAGAAAATAATGTTAAAATAAATAGACTTGAGCCTCCACTTTACATCTAGAGTATTTTAACCTAGATTTTCTTGTAGAAGGGAAGCAAAAAAGAATGAAAATGATTGTAGGTAGTATGCCATAACAAACAATCACTTTTGAGTTAGAGACCTTAGATTCTGTTTTTTTTTTTTTTTTTTTTTTCACTTAAAAGCTGTGTAAACTTGGGGTACCTGGGTCGTTCAGTTGGTTAAGCATCTGACTTTGGCTCAGGTCATGATCTCAGGGTCCTACCCCTCCCCACCCCCCCGCCCCGCTTCGGCTCTCTCTCAAATAATTAATTAATTAATTTTTTAAAAAGCTATGTAAACTCAGTATTCTTTCATTTTTGTAACTCTAACATGGGGATCAATAATACCGTCCTTTACCCATTATTATGTTTAAATGAAGTAGTACATTATTGCTATATTAGCTGTTGTTACTATAATTCAAGTATCCAGGTTAAATAGGAGTACACATTTTTATATAATTGTACCATCGAAAAGCAAAAAAGAGAGAGAGAAAGAAATTGTCCATAAATGTAAAATTTCCTAGATGTTTTTTCCTTCCATTTATTCCAGATGTAATCTGCTTTGTTTGCATAGGAGTCTTCCAAATTCCTTGGTTGTGATATTCCAAAGATGAGAAATTACTTTGTTGGAATAGCCTAAATGGAGTCCTTTCTTTCTGCAATAATCATGCTGGTATGTTGATGGTGCTGGAAGAGTGAGTTTGCATTTGTTGAGGGAGGAGAAAGATCATTTTTAATATTCTTTTCAATGATAGGGAAGAATCATTTAGCTCCCTCAGTTTAAAGTGAGATTAGTTTCACACATTTCCATAGCACAAATTGGTATGCAGAAATGAATACAGTTAACATGAGATTTGTTTTTTATTCTTTGAAAGCTAAGCTACTTAAGCTCTATAAACCACTAAAGGAGAATTTAAAAATTTATTGGAGAATCTTAAAACTGAGGTGCTGTTAATTATGAAGTTCCCTGGTAGGCATTATTAGCAAGGTCTTAATATGTAATTCCACAAGTCTGTGAGATAACAAAGTATTTGTACAAATAAAGTAATTTCATAGCTACTTTCCATTGAAATACTAGTAAAAAATCAAGTATTCTCAAGCTTTTGGATTTTGAAAGCCTTATGAAAAAAAATCACCAAGAGGAAGCATAGATAGTGCATTAAAAGCCTGATATACCATATACATAATAATAGCTATATGACTAGTTTGTTTGGCTAATAAAAGTACTTTAACACATTTTATCTTATTTTTAATAAACATTTAACATTTACTAACTTTACTAATAAGAGCATAATATGTACAGAGTCTTTGTCTAAGTGAAAATCATTGTTATTTGCTTGTATAAATAAAAAATAATAATTTTGGTTAATAGGAGCATCCCTAAAGAACCAAGTTCATAGAATTTATTCAAAGTAATTAACAATAATATTAAAGATTCCAAGAAAGCTTTGTGAAACACTATGTTTCCCTCATTGACTGGCACAACTAGCATTGCAGGTTGATAATTATTATCTTTCCTTGGCAGAAATTTTACTCTGACATTTCTGACACCTACTAAGAATAATTCTGACCAATATAGTTTAAAGATCTTTATTTATTCAATTTTTTGTTGGAGAGAAACAGGACTAATATGGCCTTGATTTTTGTTTGAATTGGTTAAGTTGTAAGTAGCTAGTAGTAAAATAATTGCAGTAGAGTAAACTCAGAGATTCTCCTTTTGTGTCTTTCTTTCTGTAGCACCTTTTCAATCACATGTCCCTAAAACTCTTCCTGAAATCAGTCCTAGTTCACATGAGCTACTTCATATATATGAAGGATGGGGTGGGAGAAGGCAGTGGCTAAATGAAATATTGTTGATTAGACCCACAGCGAAGTTGCAGAGAAGTCCCATATCAATTTACTATCCTTTTGATTAAGCTATTAATAACATATATTAATTTCTAATTATGTTGTTAGATAATTCCTTAAGTAATCTATCATGAAAAATTTACTTTTTAAAAATTTGGAATAAAGTACCAAAATTACTCAATTGCAATTGAATAGATTAAAATATATCCAATTATATTTAACCACAAAATTCATTAGATGACATTTTAATGCTTACAGGTTGAAATATTGGGATATTAATATATTATCTGTAGTTCAGGCTTACCTCAGGATAAAATGGTCTCTAATATCTCTATTGGGGAGAGACATGACACTTAAAATCTTAGGCTGAAGTATTTAATACTATAAATTTCTGGTTAGTGCATTAGCTATATTAATTTGAAATAGTAGCTCTATATAATGTAATGGAATCAAGGTTAATTTTGTATTTGGTCATTTGTTATACATTTTTGTATGGACTGTCACATTTAGCTTTAGTTTTATATAAAACTATAACATTCAAACAACAGAACAGGATCAGATTTTGTTTGATTGCTTTAGAGAATACAATGTGAAGACTTTAGAAACACTATTTAAAATTTTTTCTACCACTATATGGTTTCATTTTTAAAATTTTATAGAATTAGGCTTTCAAAGAAAAGATGATTTCTTACATTCATCATCTTAAATCTTATGAGTCTCTTAATGACTTTTATAATTTTTTCCATAAATTCCATTGACCTCAGACTAGTACAGTTAATAGACACAGTAAGTTTTGTTTTGATACTAAGTCTTTAATAAGTGCATCCTCAGCCATATTTTATACCACTGCATTGATTGTGTATTTAATATTTATGGTGTTCTTTGGGGTCTAATTCATTTTTATTTCATACCAATATTTTTTCCCCAAATAGAGTATTTGAAGTCTTACCACATACATTCCACATTTGCTGAATTAATATTGGGATTTACTTGTTGGCTTTCAAATAATCTCCTATTGGACTGTTTTTTCCTGAGGATATAGATTTTCTAGTGTGCTTGATTCTCCAGGACCTATGCAAGTTAGATACATCTGCCTTATGTCCATGAGATGAACTTACTGAATTAATTATATTCTGGCTTATTTGTAAAATGTCATAGTGATAGCTATATGTAATATTTACATGGTTGTATATATACAAAAATCCTTTTAATTTTATGTAGCTTTACCTTTTTGAGTGAACTCTGCATTCACATGGAAAAGAAATAAAAGTTGCAGAAGAGTAGAGAGTGAGAACTTCCTTCTTTGTCTCTTGGCTACGCAGATTCTCTTCCGGGAGACAGGAACTGTTTCTGGATATCCTTCCAGGGACATATTATGAATATATGTATTAATTTTCTGTGCAAACACACTGTTTTCCATTCCCTGTTTTTTCCTGCTAAAATTGTACTTTGGAAGGCTTTTTAATGCATATAAATTTGTCTTATATTTATTTCAAGTTGCTAGAATGATTATATCTCTCTGGAGATGCTTATAACTGACCTATTCTTTTTTTAAAAAGTAAGTACTCGTGGGGCACCTGGATGGCTCAGTTGGTTAAGCGTCTGTCTTCAGATCAGGTCATGATCCCAGAGTCCTGGGATCGAGCCCCACATGCAGCTCCCTGCTCAACAGGAGGTCTGCTTCTCCCTCTTCCTTTGCCCCTTTCCCTACTCGTGCTCTCTCAAATAAATAAATGAAATCTTTAAAAAAAAAAAAAAAAGAAAAACCATTAAGTACTCACTATATTTGTCTTCTTGGGCTGTCATAACAAAATACCATACGTTGGGTATCTTAAACAATAGGTAGTTATTTTTCACAATTCTGGAAGCTGGGAAGTTCAAGATCAACGTGTCAGCTAATTCTGTGCCTAGTGAGGACGCTTCCTAGCTTCCAGATGGCTTCCTTTTCACTGTGTCCTCACATGACAGAGAGAGCTCTGGTGTTTCTTCCCCTTATTACAAGAGCACCAGCCCTTTTGGATTAGGGGCTTCAACCTTATGACCTTATTTCACTTTTATCATCTTCTCACAGGCCCTATCTCCAATTACACTCACTTTGGGGATTGGAACTTCAACATGAGTTTTGGACATAAACATTTAGTACATAGAACTTATTGTGTTTAAGTGGGTAAAGGAAGGTGCAACAAGAAACAACATATATAATCCAAGAATAATGGCCCCTAAATTCTGATTAGTCAAGTTTGAGTTTGTCATGATTAGATGACAGCCATATTTGATGAAAATGTAATCCAGTTAGTTTAGTATAAGAGAAACTGAAGTTATAAGTTTATTGTATTGGACTTATTTTTACATAGCTTTAGAAAATTATTTGAAATATAGGCATAAATAGTTTAATCAGTCAGCTGAATGCTGTATGTACAAAGGAAAATGAGATATGTTGAAGTATGTTTGCTTTTTTAATGACAAGCATGGGCAATATGCAAGAAGATCCCATAGAGGATTAAATATACTCTTAAATTTATAATGAGCTTATGTTGTTAGAAAAGTCAAATAAATGTGTAGGATTTGAATCTAATTTCTTGATCCTTAATGCCTATGTTAAAACAACCTTAAGAGATAAGTTGCATGTGTGCCAGGAACACACATATTGAATCTTCAAGGGCTCACACAAACTTCTCTCCTCAGCTTATTGAATAAATTCTCCATTGCCTTGGAGCACCTACGAAAAGAGTAGTTATGAGTTCCCTGGAGAAAAATGCAGATTTTAATTTTTTTATGGACCATACATGGATACCATTTTTGAAATGCCTATTCATGTACTTTGCCAATTTTTCCATAGAATTTTGTGTATAAAACTTAAAACTAATAGGCGATAAGTAAATAAATATATATTTTAATTTCCTTATTCCCCACACATATGACTAAATAAATTAAAATAAATATAGTTTGCCCTCCCCCTCTCCCATTGGTTATATGTGAATAAAAAGTATCTTCTACCAATTTGACAACTGCCATTTAATTTTCTCTAGCTGTGCCTTGATTTTTATGCATTGCAGCATAACAACTTTGCTTTTTATTCTTTTTGGTTATTGTGTTTTTTTAAAGAAATATTATGCTGTCTAGAACCAAGACCCATATTTTAAAAGATTTTTAACTTATTGCATTTCACATGTACATATTTAATTTACCAAGAATCGATTTTTGAATGTGAAACACTTCTATATAATTTTATATCTCTGTGTGGGTACACAATTACCCCAGCATGACTTATTAAATATTCTGTAATTTTCCTACTAATCTGCCCGTCCATATTAATTCAGTAATAGAGCTGTGTTCTGTTCCTAGTTCTTTAAAAAGAAGTGAAGTAATATCACCGTATCTTACATACATAGCTTTTTTTTTTTATGTTTTGATATTTGCTGGGACATATTTTCCTTGTTCATCTCAGGTAATGTATTTTTTAAAAAATCATTTTTTCTAGTCTTGAGTGTTTGCCTTTCCATATATATTTCATTACATGCTTTTCAAATTCTACAAAATACCTATTGAAAATTTCATTGGAATTTTTTAGAATTGATATATCAGCTTAAAGATAATTTTTATTTTTAATATAATGAGTCTTCCAATCATTTAGTATGCATATATTTCCATTGATTTAGGTCTTCTTTACTGTTTCCATTAGTTTTTATTTTTCCATAAAAGTCTTGTACACATTTGTATTTATACATTCTTCTCAAGAATGTGAAAATTTCTGCTACCCAGCTATTCTTGATGTGTAGAAAGGCAATTGGTCTTAGCATGTTGAATTGTACCGAGAACGCTAACCAAACTCCTTTAGCTATAATACTATATATGTATAAATATACTATAATACTATTTATGTGTGTGTGTGTGTGTGTATTTACTTCCTTGGTATTTTATATAGAGGCACATATCATATGCTTTCTTGAAAGTCCTCAAAACTTTCTTCTCTCATTCTCTTTATAATTGGATTGGTCATGAAATAAAATTTTGAAGTGAAGTGATGGTAGCAATTTCTGTTATATTATTCCTAATTTAATGTTACCATTTTGAAATATTTCACCATGTAAAGTGATACTGCTGTGGGATTCTTGCAGATAACCTTTATCCAGTTAAGAGATTTCCCTTCTATTCCCGTATTACCCAGATTTACACATATAACATATAGAATTATATATTATTTAATAGATGCTAACCTCTAAAAATAAGTGCTTTTTGTCTTTATAGTAATACCGATATTATTTTGCATCAAAAATAAGGTGTTTTTTTTTTCAATTATGCCTCAATAAAACTGGAAACAAAAAATGACAGGGAAGAAAACAGGCCTGCTAAAAAGGTCCTATTAGTAAGAGCAACTTCCTAAAGCTGGAAGGGTATAGGATTGATGTTTTTAACCATGAATCTTCAAATTGTTGGAAGTTTGCAAATAAAAGATATAATAAAAGCAAAAAAATAATTTTCCAGTGTTAAACCAGGTCAGTATTAGTAACCTAAACCTATTTCATGGTAATCTATTTTGCTTTATTCTCTTGGACTTATATTTTGTTTAGAATTTTGCATCAGTATATGTAGTTTAGTTTTTAAATTTTCTTATACTGTCCTCATTACTTTTAGAATCAAGTTTATGCAAGCTTTATAAAATGAGTTAGAGCATGTCCCTGGCAACTGGAAAACTTATGTAAAAGTGGTTTTTATGACTATGATATTATTTTATGGGACATAGAATATGAAACTACTGGTTCAATTTATTTTGAAAATTATAAGATCACTTGGGTTTTTATTGTTGCTTTTTAATTTCTTATTGAGCAAATTTTGTAGCTTTTAATTTTTGCATAAAATATAATTTTATATGATTTTCCCTTTCTTTCTCTGAATATATAATTAGTCCCCCTTTAAGTTTGTAATATTTTTATGCTTTTTAAATCAAACTTGGCAAATCATCTTAATTCTGTTCTGCTATCAAAATTTTCCATTACCATTTTGAGTTTTCAGTTTTCTGGAGGGTCATTTATTTTGCTTTATATATTGAAGGCTGCTTTGTGATATTTGGAGATGGTGAACTGTAAATACCTGCAATTCAAGCAATTAGAACTTTTCAGGAGGCAATTGGTTATAGTGATCAGGAATTTAGAAATAAAATTTGTGTTAGAGAATTAGATTTGATAGTCACAAAAGTATATGGATAATAACTGAACCCATGGGAGTAAGCAGGATCACCCAAAGTAAATTTGTCAAATGAGAACAGCAGTGGGATAGGGCCTAAATCTAGGAAACCTCAATGTTTAAAAAAGAAGTGGACAAAGTGAAGCCTGGAAATGCTAAGTGAGAAGTAGCAGGCAAATTAGTAGGAGAAAGTTCAGGAGAATGTGTCTTGGCAGGTATCAGAACATTCGCAAATAAGTGGATGAACAATGGAGAGAATATTGTAGAAAGATCAGTTAAGGATAAAGAAATAAGCATTGAATTTAGAGCAGATAGGTAAAAATGGCATTGGCATGAAAAGTGCCGAATTGTTGGTGCAGCACTGTTAAAGAGAAGCAGATGGTAAATCAGAAGACTCTTTCAAGATATTTAATCATGAAGTAAAGAAGACAGCTATAGTGAAATATGAGGTCAAAACAGGATCTGCAAGGATATAAGAGACATGAGCATGTTTAAATGTTGAGGATGGGAAGAGAGCAAGAATTATTGGAAAAGTGACGTTACTGGGGCAGAACGAGCACTTGGGATTCAGAGGATACTTCTTCAACTATAATAAAGATGCACGAGGAGACGAGTGAATATTGGTCTTTGGTGGCAGGAAATTGATGGTATTATCATCTGATGGTTTCTATTTTCTCTGTGAGGTAGAAGAGGAGACCATCTACTGGGGATTTGGGGAAAACATGAAACACATTTTTTAAGTGTGGAAAAGGCATGAACAAAATGGAACTTCCTGGCATCAAGCATTGGATATTTGGAATTTTAGGCTCCATATCCAAGTTAGAATTGCCTTTTCTTGCCACAGGACATGTGAGAAGTCATTCCACGGCCACAGACAGGATAGAAACTACAGAAAAATGCCAACAAAGGACACACTGAAAATTGATGCATCATATAGCAAACTTATTAACTGGCAAGATCACCAGTTCAAATATTTCAAAATTTACTTCAAGGGAACACATTCTTCTATACAAGTCAATCTTCAGGATGTATTAATTAAGCTAACTCTTCTATATTGTTCTAAAAACAAGGTAATAGTAGTCAAATCTACTTCATAATTACACAGTAAGAGCAAACTTTCAGATAAGAGTCACATGATATATCAGGACTATAAATGGGTACAATGAAATCTTAGGAGGTGATCAATCAATTATGGAGAAAAAAACTTTCTTGTGATCATCTGTCATGTTCTTTAAGCAATAGCTAATTAGCCTACCAAAGTCCCTATTTTTAGAATGAAATGTTGATTAATCTGAATGTGAAAATCTTTTAAAATATGAAAAATGAGGGCTCACATGAATCTTTAAGCCGAAAATATTTTCTTTCTGTGTTAAAGCTGTTATCAGTGCCAGTATTAAAGATTATAGATCATGAAAAAATATTGTCAGTATCTAAATCTAAGCCACAGTGCAAATCAGGAATAAATAACATATGTAAAATATTTGCATTTTCTTTAGTATATAATTGTTTTTTAGTCAATATAGATATATTTAAATGTTTGAAATAATTTTATATATGACCTATTCTTCCAAACTTATTTTCTGTATAAGGTCTTATATTATATATGTATAAGTTATATACATACATAACATTATTCTGAGAAGATCTTATTGTGTAATCTTTGGACATCATAGCATAAGCGTAATCTAGGCACCTGTTATCCCTCCTGTGTTTAGAGAATTCATAGTATTATTTAAGATAGTCTACTCAAAGACCACATTAACATACATATCATTATTAAATAAAGTAGTATTTTAAGATGATATTCAACATAACAATATTTTAAATAAAAGCTGTTATTATGAATTTTTTCCATCTATTTTAAGAAGAATACTATTTCACCTGTCAATTCCCTGGTTAGCTGCATCCCTGATAACTAAAGCCTTTTTACATAACAAGATATGATTTAAAATACTTATGACCCATTAGCGATTTTTACTAAGAATATTATTGTCTTTGGATTAGTTCTATATTTGTTAAAATTTTCACCTTAGGAATAATGATTATTCCATTGTGAGGAAATTTAGCTCACTTAAGGAAAAGCATAAAAACAGAACAATCATTGTAAGTTTGACACGTTGTAACTGACTTAGAAGAAAATAATTGCTACCTGTGATTTCTTGCTGAAATTGAAAAAAATCTTATATTTTAAAGCTTGACTTAAATTTTATGTATACTATATACTGTATATTAGCTTCTGCCTTGAAACAAAGTAATAACAAAGCTTTCACATGTAACATTTGATTATGATGTTTATCATGATGCTAATTCTGAATAGATGCCATTGAACTGATTTAAATAAAACAATGAAGCAGAATTATATAATATTTTGGTTTGTTTGAAGTCCCAAAGACATCTGTGGCAGAAGTAGTCCCTCACAGCAAAGAAGGCAGTGCCTCAAATGCAAATTTTGTTTTCCACTCTAAAATACAGAAATAGTTTAAAAATCCTAATAGTAGGTACTTAAAAACAGTATTATTTCCTGTTTTCATTTATAAAGCCTATATTTGACTGAATAATTTCAATTTCTTTTTCAAAAAGTGATATGATCATGCTCTGCTGAAATTCATTTCACTATCTTCCCTTATAAAATGTCATTCAGTTTCATAACTTTTTAGACAGTTGGATATTAAAATAGTCTTTATTTTTCTGTTTTCAGGATACAGTCCCATTTATTTTAAAACATCAATATCATATGTTATTGAAGGCTCTACTTGTATACCCTTCAACTCCCCTTTAAGAGAGTAGCAGTGACTTTTGCTGTTTGGATTGTGTTCTACACATGTACTTCATTGCTCCTCTTCCCAAAGATATTGCATGTCTGCTCATGCCAGTGTTGTTTCACTTTTCATAGCAGATTCAACTAATCATATATAGACATGGAATGGCTGAGTTCTGCCTCCAACAGGCCTCACAGGTCTGACCCATCCAAGCATCTCATATAGGGATTGAGTGCTGTGTCATATACATTGTTTGACCCTAATTTGTCTGCATCTAACACTCTTGCCTACCATCTACAACTACAACTCTGAGGCCTGGAAAATTAGATGAGATCTAACTTCTATACCTCTTAAGAATTAGGAACTCAATAGGAGTGTCTTTGTTCTTTCTGGCTAGTCATATTGCCTCTACCCAGTGTCCTTTCTAGTAGCACAAGAGAAAGCCAGAAAACCTAGTGACTAACATGTTCACCCAGAATGTTTTCTATCATTATTTTTCTAGTAGATACTCCAAAATATTTGAGTAAAGAAGGAAGAGAAGTTTATAATGTTGGGTATGGTATTGATTTTAGAAAAGTGACCACAGAAGGCTCCACCTCATCCTTTGTACAATTATTGTCATAACTTTTATTTCTACTTTAGTTAAAAACCCTGCCATACAAAATTCTTGTTTAGGAGTAAAACATTCAATAACAAAGGACGCACTCACTCTCAGGCATATGTGTTTGTGGGGATTGCTCTGCATGAACCCCAGAGTTAGTGAATGTCTAAAGAGTAGTTAAGGTAACAAGGGTGCAAAGCTAAAAGGGGAATTCACATTCAAGTGCTTGATCCTGCTCTTGCTGAGTCTGAAAATGAGTGCCTCCTTAAATTTTTCACTCTGAGCATTTACTTGACTTTTACTGTAGTCTTTTTATTATTCAATCTTTCCTTTAGACTTTTGAATATAGGGGATATAGTTAAAAACTCTTACTGTCCTTAACTATTAATTTTGTTTATATCTGTGTGGATCTGTTTTTGATTGTCATCAGTACATGATTTTGGGCTTTATTTTTCTATTTCTTTGCATGATTGGTAATTTGGATTGAATGATAGGCACTGTGAATTTTACTTTAATGAGTAATGATTTTTTTAATTACTCCTATCCATATTATTGAGACTTGTTCTGAGGCACAGTTGAAGTAGTAGAAACAATTTTAATTTTTCAGATATTGCTCTAAGATTATTTATTTGGAACTAGATTAGTGGTTGGATTAGTAGAACCAAACTTTAATATCACAGTCAATGACAAATTAGTAAATGTTTTCCAGCTAAGATTGAGAGTAAGGCAAGAATATCTTTTGGCACTATACAGCATTGTCCTGGATGTTGTATCTCCTACAATAAGGAAAACTATTAATACAAATAAGAGGCAAACTTCGGGAAATAGTGAAGTAAAATTGCCTTTATTTGAACGTGATGATTGTTTACTTAAAATATCATGAGTAGTCTAGAAAACAACTTAGATATAGTAAGTAAAATTAACAAGGTCATGAGATACAAAATCAATATATAAAAATTGTTTTTATTTCTATATAGTAGTAGTGAACCATTAGAAAATGAAATTTGAGTATCTATTTACAGTAACATTAAATGTAAACTTGACACTTTAGAGTCATTAAAGTATTTCTACATGTATCAGTGTGATAGTGTTTTACCACCAACTAACTGCCTTTTTTCCTAGTTACTGTAACAAATATTTGATGATAGGCTTATTAATTTGTTTATCCAAACACTAATTGTATTTGTTTTTGTTTTGTCTATGGAGTTAAATAAGATTTGAGTAGCATGCAAAAATATCTATTTTCATCAGTATTAACAAACAAAATACATACGAATATACATCAAAAAAGGCCAGGGCTCTTCACTGAAAACTATATAATATTGCTTAGAGAAATTAAGAAAGAGTTAAATTATTTGTCCACCATGTATATGGATTGGAATACTCAAATTCTTTAAAGGTCAGTTCTCCCCACATTGATCTATATGGAACCCCAATCTAAATTTCAAGGAATTTTTTAAGACATTGATAAACTATTTCTAAATTTATATGATTAAAAAAACTTGGAATAGACATAAAAACTTCAAAAAATAATATCAAATTGGTCTTATATTATCTAGTTTCAAGACTATTATTACATTCAATTTTTGACAAAAGTGCCAGAACTATTGAATGGAGTGTTTTGGCTTTGTTAGATTAACATTTGTTAAGAAGAATCCTTGGGTATAGGATGTTGAGTTGATGGTATGGTGAAACTTCATTCAATGAAGGGCCACAAGGATAACTGAAATAGAGGTTTTTTACTCACAGATCCTGAAGTATGTACAAAGCAGACCTTGAATGGCCACATAAGGAGGTCAAGGAACGGTGCAGGTAGAGAGAATGTGGCAGGACCTAAAGCACACATTTTTATTAGGGTTCCTGGGTGGAGTGCTTTGGGATTCCCAGGCTAAGGTCAGATATGTCAATTCAAACAAAAAACAAAACAAAACAAAGCAAAACAGGGTTTTGGTAAGCTTTGAGGGAGTCCTACCTAAGGAGCATACAAGGAGAAGGCACTGGGGGTGTTGCTGATTATCACAAGGAACTTTGAGAGGGTCATATCAAGAACTTATATTTGCTTGTGAATCTGTGGGCTGTTTTCTAGGGCATGTGATTGTGGAAGGAGCTAGGATCAGTTCAAGGCCCCTGCAGGTGTCTTTTCCACACAAAAAGGATGCTGAGGCAGCAGTGTTATGGAGTAGTTTCATTAAACTCTCAACATGAGGATAGCACACACATACACTCTGTCACACACACACACACACACACACACACACACACACACACAGAGTCATCTTCAGTAGTATCTTTTCTTCCAATAATGTACAGAGTTATGCTATATCTGGAACCTCTTCCCATATATGATAAAATTTTTAGCTTGTTTTTATGCCCTCATCCAGCTCTTTTTTCTCTACTACAACCTCTCTTTTTATAATTTTCTAGAATTTTACTTTGTAAATAATTTTGACAAATATTTTAAAAATATGACCCCAAGATCATAAACTTTAAAAAATCCTACTTTAAAAAAAATAAAAACAAAACTTTTGCTCTTCAGAAGAGTGTAACTAAAAACAAAAGGCAAGCCAAATACTTGGAGAATATATTTGCATAAAACATCTTGGAGTTGATGACCCAAATGTAAAGCTAAAAAATTCCCATAATTTCTCCTTTTATGTATCTTGATATCAATTTGTCTGAAATGTATATCTGAATTATTAACACTGTTTAAAAGGTAGGAATTACCTAAAGTTCCATTCAGATCCAGGCAACAAAATGATCTCATATGCAGCTATTCATAAAACTAGTCAAAATCCTAAATCTAGGAGACCAATATAAAAACTCGTTAATGAAAGACTAGTTTTGCTGATAAGAGTATCTCTAGTGTATTAGTGTGCTTTGAACTCTACTTATCTCACAAATGCAAAATTATTTCTTCTATTTCTAATGTTAATTAACAAACTGATATTTAACAGAACTAAATATAGCCGCAACACTTGTAATAATCACGTTTGGATTATGGGATTTAACTTGAGTTTTTAAAATGCTATCCAAGCAACCCTGGATTTTGTATTCTCAATTACAGCACTGCCATATGATGTAGAGTAAAACTCTTCTCTCTGTCTCTCTCATACCACCCCCACACACACATACCGCTGTCTATGCTGCAGAATTTTAAATTGAATTACAGGCAACCTAGCCATCATTTTGATAGGTATTGTGTCCAGAGATTCATATGGCATCTTCCCTGACCTTAGGTAATTCACATTCTAGGAAGGGAAACAATATTATTTCAGAGTTGCTGCTATTAGTGTGTGTATATATATTTTTTTCTAGACCATCTAGACAAACTATAGTTAATCCTCATTATTTGCAGATTCCTCATTTGCAAATTTGCCTACTTGCTAAAGTTTATTTGTAACCCCTAAATCAATAATTGTGGTGCTTTCATGGTCATTTGCTGAGATGCATAGAGCAATGAAAAAATGAGCAGCCCTATCTGCACGTTCCCAGCTGAAGCTGAACAAGGTGCCACTCTGCCTTCTTGTTTCAGTTCTCATACAGAGATGACCAGAGGAGGGAGATACAGTGGGCAGCAGCTCTGTGTGGTACAAGGAGCTCTGGTTGGCACCACTGGATAGGGTATGAATCCCAATCTTTGTACCTCTCAGTGGGGCAGCCTCAGGCAAGTTAACACTTCTGAAAACTCGTTTTCTCTTGTAAAATAAAGAAATTATAATCTAACAGGATGAGTTGTTTTTAGGATTTATAATATATAATCTATTTACAATCTAGGATTTTTTTAATCTTTATAACCTATTTATATATACTCCCCACCAAGAGCAGTTTTCAGTATTTATTAATGCAGTGTATGTAGCAGTTTTATAGAATATAACAGCTGTGAATGAGAATCAACTGTATATGTGTAATTGGTTCCTTAAAATATGTTGTCTCCAAAGCAAATTTTAGAGTATAAGCAAAGAAACAAGTAAAAAATATATCCTAAACGTCTTCAATTACCTTCTAGTAATCTATTGAAGACATTCATTATTAAATGCAGTGATTACTATAGATTCCTGAGGCTTAAGTTTCCAGTGGCAATCTAAACAATAATATGAAAGGAAAGGAAATAAAACAAACAGAACTCTTCTCTATCATACTTGAGACCTTATTTTTCAGCTTCCATTTCTGGCTATATTAAAGGAAAGAGTCCATCTCTGTTTATCTTCAAAGTTAACGGCTATTAGTTGTTGACAGTTTTAACAGATCCACTTAGAAGAACCTGACTACATTGCTCTGTGACAGTATCAGCAGGAGTTCTCACCCCCAGCTCAAGCAATCTATAAACCCAGCATGAGAGATCATGATAAAATCAGTTGTAAAGCTCATACAATGGGTGAAATAGGTAGTAAGTCTGCATTTTTCATGAATTTTGAGGGGAGAAGTAGCACAGCAGTTAATCACAGCATGATAACTTTGAAATGACTTGCTGATGAGTTCCCAAAAAAAGGCCCTAGTAAATCATTGAGGGGTATGGGAAAACTATTTGCTAAGCATAATTTAGCATGCTTTCTGCATAGGTCATTTATAAAGCATCATGCCAATTCATTGCCACTTTTAAGAAAGGTCTAGATTCTGTTCATTTGTTCCATATTTCATTTAGCTGGTAGGGAAATTGTTCAATAATCTCGACTATATATGCAGAATTGGAGAAGAAAACCCATCCTCTTAAATCCATTTTAGTTTTTTTCCTTAAGAAAAACAACTATTTTTTTTTCAGTGATTAAAACATACCATGCATTGAGGTTGGAATAATATTTGACCCTTAGAATATTTGAATCTATGTTCTATTTCTGACTCCTCTTGCCTCTCCCAAATGTCTTTGTCCTCCCACATCCAAAGCCAATGTTTTATATTCATATGTTTGTCTTTAATTCTTCAACTCAGTATTCTTGAGATGAATCATCAACTAACTTTTGTCAAGCTTAAGAAATATGATCAACAATGAGAAAACATTGTCGGAAATATACAACACTTTTTCTCAACCTCTTTCCTTAGAAAACAAAAAATAGATGAGCCATGTGTAAAATAAAAGCAACTTAGAAGATATGACCACATAGAAATTAGCCTACCAAATTTTGCCATTGAAAGATCATGCTCAACTTTGTTGCTGTTGTTGTTCTCATCTTCTATATTTTTCCAAAGTATAAATATTCAAAAATTTAAAACATTAACTTGTCAAAGAATTTATTCTATTCATTAATTAATGAGGAAACCAGCTAGGTAGTTCTGAGATCACTTGAGGGACCAGAAATTTATGGATAATATTCAAAAGAATATTAGAATAAGATAGCTAGGTTAGATGTTAAAGTCCTGTAGAACATTATGCCACCTCCGGGGCATCTTTTTTAGTGAATAGGATTCATTTTAATTTGTTCCAAATCTAGAAGTTAACAACTTCACTGAGTCTGAGGCCTCAGTAAATAGAAAATACCAAATCAAACAAAAATATGTCTCCCAGAAACTTAAATAAATGGTCCTTTTATTTTTTTATTTTATTTATTTATTTATTTTTAAAGTTTTTATTTTATTATTTGACACAGAGAGAGAGAGCCACAAGTGCACAAGCAGGGAGAGTGGCAGGCAAAGAGAGAGGGGGAAGCAGCTCCCTGCTGAGCAGGGAGCCAGATGGGGTGCAGGGGCTCGATCCCAGGGTCCTGAGATCATGACCTGAGCTGAAGGCTCAACTGACTGAGCCAACTACGTGCCCCTAAATGGTCCTTTTAATAAGCAATGTTTCAGTAGAATATAGGAAAACATGCAGCTATCCTTTGGCCTTATTTTAAATGTTTAAATGGTACATAATTTAATACAGTTATTACTTATCCTTTTTCCATACTAATTTTAAAGTTTAAATGGGATATTGGCTAATTCATACACATATATTTAAGAAACATCTATTTAAAGTTTAAAGTGTTTATACTTTCACTTTATTATATTCTACTTATTATTTATTCTATTTACTAAATTCTTCAATCAAAAGACATAGAGTAGCTAAGGGGATAAAAAATAAGATGTGTCAATAAGCTGACAACAAAGGACTCATTTTAGATATAAAGACACACAGAGACTGAAAGTGAAGGGATGAAAAAAAGATGTCCCATGCAAATGAAAACCAAAAAAAAAAAAAAAGACTGGAGTAGCTATACTTTACACAAGCAAAATAGACTTTAAAACAAAAAGTGTAATAAGAGACAAAGTTGGGTGTTAATGGTGTTTGAGGGATCAATCCAACAGGAGGATATAATATTAGTAAATATTTATGCACCCAACATAGGATCACATACATATATGAAGCAAATATTAACAGACCTAAAGGGGAAAACAGACAGCAATACAGTAATAGTGGGGGAATTTAATACCCCTCTGACATCAATGGATAGATAATTCAGAGAGAAAATCAGTAAGAAAACATGGGCCTTAAATGACACATTAGACCAGGTGGACTTAACAGAACATTCCATCAAAATATATAGGACATTCCATAAAAAATCAGTAGAATATGCCTTCTGCTCAAGTGCACAACAAACATTTTCCAGGTTAGATCATACATTAGGCCATAAAGCAGGTCTTAATAAAATTTAAGAGAATTGAAATAATATTAAGCATCTTTTCCAACTATAGTGGTATGAAACTAGAAATTGATTGCATAAAGAAAACTAGAAAATGACAAATATATGGAGGTTAAACAGCATGCTACTGAACAAACAATGGGTTAAAGAAGAAAGCAAAAGAAAACTAAAAAAATACCTTAAGTCAAAAAATTGAGTTCCAAAAAATTGGAAATATACCAAAATTTGTTGGATGCAGCAATAGCAGTTTTAAGAAGGAGGTTCATAGTGATAAATGCCTACCTGAAGAAACAAATCTCAGATAAACAATCTAACTTACATCTAAAAGAACTAGGAAAGGAAGAAGAAATGTGAGGATGTGGAGAAAAGGGACCCCTGTGAGTTGTTGGTGAGAATGAGAGTTGGTACAGAACTGGAAACAATGTGGAGGTTCTTCAAAAAATTAAACAGAATTACCATGTGATCCAGCAATTCCACTTCTGGATATTTATCTGAAGAAAATGAAAACACTAACTTGAAACGATACACACACCCTCATTTTCATTGCTGCATTATTTTACAAAGGCCAAGACATGGAAACCACCTAAGTGTTCTTCAGTGGATGAATGGATAAAGAATTTGTGGTAGATATATTCAGTGGACTATTAGACATAAAAAGTAATGATATTTTGCCATTTACAACAACACGGATGGACCTTGAGTGTAAGTGAAATAAATCAGAGAAAGACTAATACCATATGACCTCTCATATATGTGAAATCAAAAAAAAATTAAAAAAGAAAACCAGAAAAAAAAAAAAAAACAACGAAGAAACCCAGCTCATGGATACTGAGAACAAATTGGTGGTTGCCAGGGGCAGGAGAGAGTGGTAGGAGAAATGGATGAAGGGATTAAAAACAAAAACAAAAACAATAAACAGACAAATAAGAAGTACAAAAAAACGAACTTTATTTTGTTTGGTTTACCATTTTAGAAAATGTATGCTGAATCATTATTTACTCCATGTTTCCATGTTAAACTAACTTTGTAAAAGATAAAAAAAAAATATATACCCATCCTGTCATTTCTAAAGTAAGTGTTCCCCTTTACTTTAGAAATAAGATTTCTAAAGTAAATCTGTGGATATGATCTTTTAATGTATTAAATCATATAAATTTAGAAAAGAACGAAATTCTGGAATCATTATGTGTAATTCTCTCTTTTGGGGGAATGATGAAATTTAAACCCCAACAGCTTAAGTAGTGTCTTAGGATTATAGAACTAGTCTGTGATAACCTAAAACCTGGAGGTCATTTTTAAAATAGTCTGTTCTTTCTAATTTGCCAAGCTTGAATCTGATTCACAATTTTAGATGGTATGTATTAATTAACTTAATTTCCATATTCCTCATGTATACTGTTATCATGGACATCTATTTAAAAATAGTATTTTCTTTAGAGGAGATTAATTTTTTGAGATAGTCTTCATTTTGTTGCATATTTCAAAAAGAGATACTTTGTGCTTTATGAAGTATTCCTAAAATCAAGTGATCTATAAGAAATAAATTTTGAGTCATACATGAAAATGAAGTTGACATTTAAATCATTACATTTAGGGGCACCTGGGTGGCTCAGTTGGTTAAGCATCTGCCTTCGGCTCAGGTCATGATCCCGGGGTCCTGGCATCGAGTCCCACATCAGGCTCCCTGCTCAGTGGGGAGTCTGCTTCTCCCTCTCCCTCTGTCCCTCCCCCCTGCTCGTGTGCTCTCTCTCTCTAATAAATAAATAAAATCTTTAAAAAAAATAAATCATTACATTTATTGAAAAAAGGAAATATTCATAATTTTCAAATAACCTTTTTCCTACAAATACTCTATCATTTAACTATATATTTAGTGAATGAACGAATAATTACTTATTGGATATTCTATTGAGCTTCTGAGATATAAAGCATTTTCCAAATAAGATTACTACAGTACTATTTTATAGATTCAATTCTGTCCAGTGGTAAAGTTAGTAATGAATTACTGGTATTTTTTTCCACTGAATCTTAGGCAGTATTTTGTGATGAAAGAAGTATGGATTAAACCAGGAAGCTGGAGACATAAATTCAATTCCCTCTCACAAGCTAGGGCTTGTTATAGTAATGCTTGAACAAGTTATTCAAATTCTCCAGACCACAGTTTCTTTATCAATAAAATAAAGGAGGTGGATAAAGGATATTTAAGTCCTTTCAGAACTAACATAGTAAGACTTTCATAAGTGTTGCCAAAATAGTGGTACTACATGGTTCGTTTGCTTAGAATTCATTCAGAGAAGCAACAATAACAACAAACAAAAACCAGTATCATTTTATTAAGCTTGATGAAGCATCAATGATCAGCATAAGCTTCAAACCACCCACAGATATTATAATTGCCTTGGCAATCTTAGCCAATTAATATCATATTTTTACAAAGTTGAGTATTTAAACTCTACTTGATGCAGAGGATTGTTAAAATCACAACACATTTTATTTTTAACAGTTACCAAAGGAAACTTTTATAACTGACTATAGAAATAAGAGTAACTTAATTAGCATAGTATTTATTCCATCTCATTTCATTCAAATTATGCCTTAAATCATATCTGCTGAGAATTCTCTGTCCCTTGAAATTTAAAATAAAATAGGCCCAAACTTCAGACATATATATAAATTGAGAAATTGAGCACCCCAATCCAATATTTCCAGATAGTCTTTCTATAGGGATGTGAGGAAGTATAGTGGGCTTAATTCAGGATTCCCATTATCTACTGAATTTTGGATATTTCTAATATATCAGTTCTTCCAGTTATTTCATCTTTTTCACTTTGCCTTTACGTTCAGTAAGAATTTTAGACAACCGTATGGAATGTACTGCAATAAGTTACAGGTAACAATTAAAATATATTAACTCTTCCTCTGAAATCTTTGGTTATGACCCCCAAGGGGTCATATTTTATTCTACTATGAGATGTACTGTCAAGCTGCCTTATTCCGATTCAACATTTTCTCTTCTCTTGCTAGCTCACTTTCACAGATCCTGTTCATTTCTGATGTTCACTGAGAACTTGGTACAAATAAAAATGTCAAAGAAATTATCTATTGAACAAACATAGCTTCTTCCAAGGGAAATCAGTGGTCAGTTAGTAGACTAATAATTCTTTTGTCTCAAATAAACATGCATGCAGGGGCACCTGGGTGGCTCAGTAGATTAAGCATCTGCCTTTGGCTCAGGTCATGATCTCAGGATCCTGGGATCGAGCCACGTGTTGGGCTTCCTGCTTGGAGGGAAGTCTGCTTCTCTCTCTTTCTGCCTCTGCCCCTCCCCACTGCTTGTTCTCTCTCTCAAATAAATAAATAAAATCTTAAAAAAATAAAAAATAAATTAAAAAAATAAACATGCATGCAGATGTATATAATTATTTTTTGTATATTTGCTGAAAGGATTTAATGTGCCTCAGAAAAGCATAGAAAAAAAAAATACGATGAGAAATTTTGGTTAGAAAACCAGGGCAATGTGAAGTATTTATGTAAAAAAACCTCTATTTTTCATGGTTATTTTATTTTATTTATTTATTTTTTTAAAGATTTTATTTATTTATTTGAGAGAGAATGAGAGAGAGCAAGCACATGAGAGGGGGGAGGGTCAGAGGGAGAAGCAGACTCCCTGCCGAGCAGGGAGCCCGATGCGGGACTCGATCCAGGGACTCCAGGATCATGACCTGAGCCGAAGGCAGTTGCTTAACCAACTGAGCCACCCAGGCGCCCTTTCATGGTTATTTTAATAAATAATTTGAGAAATTATTTTCTATGAAAATGGTACCAATACATTATGTAAAATTCTGTTTACTAATGCTTGGTAAAGCAAGGTACTTTGAGGAGAAAGCTGGGAAGTTTCTGTTTCTCTTTTGATAGTATCAGTCTAAAATAGTAGAATGATTTTTTGGGTGATGAAACTGATCTGGAATTAGGGCTAATGGTTGCACAACATTGTGATATATTTAAAACCACTGAATTGTATACTCCAAAATGGTGAATTTCATGGTATGTGAGTTATATCTCAATACAACTGTTAAAATAAGATGAAAAAAGTAAGTAGTATTTATGGTATGAATTAGCACTTTGAAGATTACAAAAACATGCATTTTAGTAGATTTAAAATAGAATTAGGGTAGAGATTTTTGTTTTTGCATTTCTAACCTCCAGAAGTATTTTGAAAGCTATGCATAACCCCACACAGTTCCAAGATGCCATCCAAAGTTTCTTACTAGATTAAATATTTGAAAGGTAAATAATTTCCAAAATATTGTGAACATTGAGACTTTAAAATAAAACTTACATTATCTTTTAAACATATCAAAAACATAATCATTTAATTCATACCATTATACATTTAGAAATACAAAACAAGTTGAATGGGAGGTAACATCTGGATCAACAAGTATGTAAGAAATAATGAAGATATGAACTAAGTGATAAAATAAGGAAAGGGGAATATACTAGAGATACTTTAGGAATAAATTGATAAAGGAAACTGTGAAAGAGAATAAAATAGTGAATCAAGAAATCTCTTTAGTTAGTTGGGAACATTAAAGGTTTATTAGTGAATGGGGATAGTTTGCTTATGCAAACTTTGGATTATAGACTGTACAGTGTTAATAATACAATTTACATAAAAATGTCCAATATACAGTTACAAATGATCTTTGCCTGTGGGTGGGAATCTAAGCTGCCTGTTGGCTCTAACTTGCCTTTGGGAAATACTGAAGGTGACAGAAGATGATCAGTGACCTTAACAGCAAAGAATATTGATGCTGTAGGCCTTTCTCAAAACTTTTTGATTAATATTGTCTGCAAGACTAACAGTGAATCCCACAGTAAAAATAACTTCTAATCTGAGACTGTTTATGAATTGTCTAAGTTAGCAACCATCCAAATGAGAGACAGTAGTAACAATAATAATAATAACCCACAAGGGCTAATAGATTTTTTAAGAAGAATCCTCAGGCTTGAATACCATGCTAGACCTGTTCTTCTCAAATCTGACTGCACTTAGAATCATGTGGATGCTTTGAAGAATGCAATAACAAGAATGCACACCCCAAATCAGAAATAACTAGATAGGGGACCCCAAATTTTATATATATATGTGTGTGTGTGTGTGTTTATATATTCATTTTATGCCCTTTTATATATGCCCATATATATTCATTTTATGCCCTTTTGCCATAATGTTGTAGGTTTTCAGATTCTTGAGACTAAGAAATGTGAAAGAGATAAAGAATTATAACTTTCAGTGCATGTTGAACAGTATCCTCTATACAATGGGTAAAATGTTTTATTTAAATACACACATACACCCCTGAAGTGGAAATTATAAAACCATGGACACAAAGAAGAGTCTAACATCTTTTTTGGTTCCTACAAACATATACATGTTACAATTTCCTGTGATTATCAAAAGTGTTATGGTAGTGATTAATAATATCTTTGGAAGAATTACACTGAATTCAGATTACAGTTTATCTTTCAAAGTTTTTGATAACTTTAGGTATAACATAGGATATTATCATTATAAATAATTTGGTAAAACATAAATTCTTTGATGTTATTTGATAAAATGCCATCAAAGTGTTTGAAATGTTTTAGAGAAGGTAAAAGGACTTTTAAAATTTAAAGGTTTCAAGAGTGACATGATTATGTATGTCAAGAGTGACATACATAAAACAATGTAGCTCAAAAGGTGCAAGCTAAAATTGCATTTAAAAGTTAGATAGAAAGTAATTTGGGGTATCATAAATTTAAAAATTGGAAACAATTATTAAAAAAGTATAAAACTATTTTGTCTATCAAAGTATGTGGAGATAAATTTCACAAAGTAATTACAGATGGTGTTTAAATTGCTCAAATGTATACTTTATTTGATTGTATAAAACACTAAAACCAGGGTACCTGGGTGGCGCAGTCTGTTAAGCATCCAACTCTTGGTTTTGGCTCAAGTTGTGATCTCGGTATTCTGGGATTGAGCCCTAAGTCGGGCTCCTTGCTTAGAGGGGAGTCTGCTTGAGATTCTCCCTCTCCCTCTGCTCCTCCTACTTGTTCTCTCTCTCTCAAATAAATAAATCTTTAAAAAAAAATACTAAAATCATGAAAATAATTTGTTTGGTCAATAGTCAATGTGATTGAGTTCTTCCTCTGTTTGGAAATGAGATATTAAGGTACAGGGTTTTATTTATTACTCCTTTCCCCTTTACTCTATTTCAAGTATTCTGGACTTTGTTTAATATTAGCTTTTGATGTTCCTTAACAGATTTGGAAGAATTATGACATTTGTAGAATTGGAAGATCCTTAACTATACATAAGAAGAATTTGGTATAGTGAAGTTGTGACTTTTCTAGAATTATGGAGCAAAACACAGTAGTAGTCTAACCTAGATTTGATATCTCTAGAATTAT
This sequence comes from Phoca vitulina, assembly GCF_004348235.1. Taxonomy (NCBI): domain Eukaryota; kingdom Metazoa; phylum Chordata; class Mammalia; order Carnivora; family Phocidae; genus Phoca; species Phoca vitulina. Next base: position 22,666,836 of record NW_022589714.1, read on the forward strand.
CTTCCATCTGTTCTTCAAACATAGGCCAGCTTGATGCATTTTCAAGAAGAATGACCAGGCAGTGCATCTTGTGGTCAAATAGAAAGATAATCTCTTTCAGTCCCATTCTTTGTGCTAAATCTGGTTATTTTTGTTCTTGTTATAAATTACTTTGGGACCTTACCATTCATCATAATGAGAATTGTTCTATCTGTATATTTTTAGCAACTAAAATCTCTTTGGATTGATTCCAAGACAGGTCTTGGTGTATAGAAGACAGATATATGGCATTTATTGTTACCACATATTGTTATAGTAGTAAAATGTACTGTTTCTATTTTGCTTTCATTATCCAAATCATCTTCCCAATTCCTTAAATAAGCATGTGTAATATTAGACACAAATTTAAAACACTCTAAAGATTTACATTTATTGTTATACAGAATTCATATAAAAATAGAATACAAATATAAAAGATCAAAATAGCAGTAGCCTCAAGTGATTTTTGCCAAAATAGGTTAAGAAATATCTGATAAAATTAGAGAGATAGTAAAAGGAAATTTGGTAGTATTGAAATGTGTAATGACAAAGGGATTATTATTACTAAGATTTTTTTCAGAAAGTGTTTATTTTATTATAGTTATTTTTATTTTATTATAATGCAATATAGAGATTTTCTCAGTTAAAAATGTTTTACACAAACATTACAAAAATATGAAACAGTTTTTAATTTAATAAAAGTTGGCAAGACAACAATAAAATATTACTATTTTAAGATTAAATAGGAAATATTTGAACAGCTTCTGTAGATAATCACAAGTTCAAAGGTTAACTACTTTAAATTATAATGTAGGTCCTTTTAATAAAAATATCAAATGTAGTTTTAACTAAAGTGAAAATTAAATATATAAATATCATTTGTTTTTGAATTAATTATTTATGAGAATGGGAAATATATTGCTAATTGATATAAATTAATATATTATTAAAGACTTTTACAAAATAAACAGACAAATAAAACATTTAAGCAATAATAGGCATGGCAAGATAAGAGAAGAAATAAAACCTTAGGTGGTAAATTTATTTCTGAATACATTTTCAGGAATGTTATTCGGCAATTTATAAATCTATTAAAGTGGAATTGCTAGTGATGGTGTGTGAAATAAATTCAGTTTATTCCATAAAGTAGAATGAATTAGTTTATTTCATGGTCATTTTAGGTGTACCGTAAAGATAATGAAAACATAAATTTTACAATTCAGTCAGGAATTACTTTTATTACTTTTGATTGATAGTGACTATAACCATCAAATTCTATTTTCTGATGACTATCTTGGGCTAGTGCTCTGAAATTTGCTCTGTACCTGTCTTTGGAATATAATTACACTAGATGCAATTTGAATTTAATCTTTTGTTTTGTTTTGTTTCATTTTGTTTTTTGCAAAGTTAGAAATCAAAATCAATATTTTTAGGACCAAGCAGAAATGGAAAACAACATATTAATGCATAAATGTGCAAATTAGAAAGGTTTAATGTGACATATTTGCCAGAATCAGGACTGATACTGGACAAAACTGGAATATTTCCAAGTTTGACTATAATGTTCTCTCAGTTGTCTTTAAAGTCTTCTGTTTCTTTCCAGCTTATATTGCTTTCTGTATTTAGCCTTTATACCATTTTATAAATCAGGTAACAGTCAACTCTTACCTACTTGATTATCTTTTAGGTAGGAGATTGCTATTTTAAGTAGGAACTTCATATATTTGTTCAACAGGTAACTGAGTAACACCAATAGGCCAGTTCAGGTACTGAGTTAAGTCCCAGAGATAATATGGTGAATAGGACAGAGAAGATGAAAAGAACACAGTAATTACAAAGGAAGACAGATGGATAAATAGGAAAATATGACATCATGTGGCAAAGCTGTGGAAGCTGTAATAGAGGGAGTGTGCAGGAAAGGCATTCACCCAAACTAGATGAGTTGGGGAAGGATCCCCAAAGGAAAGGGGGCACATCTTGGCTGATTTTAGGTAGGCTGAGAAATAAAGAAATGGAGTTAAGAGGGAGTTAAGAGTTAAGTAAGTTTGGATTGTTGAATTGCACGTTCAAAAATGCAATGGTAAAGATATAGTAAAATAATTCCTAGGTTGGGGACAAAGATTTTACTGATACCCTTTGGATACTGAATCACGTGGGGAAGAAAAGGGTAGGTATCTCTCCATCAACATATATTTTTCAATGGTTTATGTATTTTGATTAATTTATATGGGTTTTTAATAACAATTTACTTTGTATAACCTAAATATTAAAATCAGTTTAAGCTTTGGACATTATCAGTTTCTCAAAGGAAGGGACTATCACCTGTGCTAATCCATTGACAGAAGTCAACTACACATAATTCATCATTACTAACTCATAAATGCTGATTACAACATTTTAGAGAGATTTTTGTTTTGTTTTAATTTGCTTTTAAAAGCAAGATTCATAATGCATAAATCTAGTTAATGAAGGAAATAGGTAAATTTTTATCAATCAAATGCTACAAAAACTTATAGGTAAACTATGTTTTCCATTACTATGATTTTTCTCAATAGTTTAGTATCATTTCAAGATATAAAGCATTGAAATGTCTAGCTTCATTTTAGACAAAAACACTGACATGAGTCTAGTCCAGATTCTTGTTTTAAATACCCTCCCATTCATCACTTAGCTTTCATGATTCTGTACTATTTTAAAGTTTCTATTCATAGAGCAAAATATTATGATCTATCTAGGACCCCATGAAAAAAACCTCAAAGTAATCTATTTCTCTTGCTTTTTATTACCTTCAGTGACATTTTTAAACTGTTTCTGATTACTGAATCCCTTTCATACTACTTATATATTGTTTCAGATGAATTCATTTAGTAAAATATACCTATCAGGTAATCATTTGGGGAAGATAGGACTATAGGAATGATTTTACATTTTTCTAGTGATTCCTGTCAGAATGTCTTCAGTAGAGCTGTGGACACAGAATCTTAAAAATAATGAATTTATCTCTCCTCACTTGCATTATACAAATTCAGATGAGATTCTAATTCCAGCACTACATTTCTCAAGCCAAAGGGCTGGCTTGAGTTAATTCTTTGTTTAAAACAAACAAAAAATGTGGGAATATTTTTTATTAGTGCAGCTTCCTCAATATCTGACTTCATTTCCTTAAATAAGCACCTTACAATTGAAAGGACTTTTTCCCTATTAAATTTGTGGCTCAGACATCCTGGCTATTCTGTATCTTATGAATATACTTGCTTAGCAATTTTGGTTACTGCTTTTATTTTCAATGTTAGGTAAGATACAAAAGATAATTATATTAGTTATTGCAGTTTGGGAATAATTTAAATTATACAAATGTTTGAACTCCATATGAGAAAGAAAGAGAAACCCCTTATGAAAATAATTTAAATTAAAAAAAAATGTTTGAACCTCTTATGAGAAAGAACTCCTAAGTTCCAATTTATATGACACTTAACAATCTCCTAGATTCTATCCAACACTTCTAGAATGTTAAATAAATTAAGTTGCCTATTGAATGTGTCTGCCTGTGATTAATGAATTAAAAATTTCAGACTATTTATTCAGCATCATCTTTGTGTATGGTTTTATTTTGGATATATGAGAAAGTCTGCAGACCTTTAGATGTTACCTACTACATGGATACTTCGCATAGAGTTTGAAAAGAAAATTGCAATTAAAATTATTTATAAGGTAATATGAATCATCAAGCCAATTTTTCTTTTATGTGAAGTATAATTATTAGATGATTTAAAAAGAAATTAGCTGTTAAAATGTTTTAATGACTTAAGAGAACAATGTAAATTCTTAAATTTATGCTTAATGGAGTTTTACTTTTCACGATGTTAGGGCCTTTTTACTTAGGGCTACTGAAAAAGTTCCCCCAAATTGTAAAAACACTCTTTTTTTTTTTTAGATTTTATTTATTTATTTGAGAGAGAGAGACAGAGATAGTGAGAGAGAGCACAAGTGGGGAGGAGAGGGAGAAGCAGGCTCCCCGCAGAGCAAGGAGCCTGATGCGGGACTCGATCCCAGGACCCCGGGATCATGACCTGAGCTGAAGGCAGATGCTTAACCGACTGAGCCACCCAGGTGCCCTAAAAAAAAAAAAAAAAAAAAGAACAACTCAACTATGCCTTTGTCACAAAAGCAACCGAAGACTACAGTAAATGAATGAAGCAAGTATGTACTCTGATAAAACTTATTTACCAAAACATACAGGGGGCCAGATTTGGTCTCAGGTTGCAATTTGCCATATATAGAGCACAACAAAGTAAAGTAAAAATATTTTAAAATATTTTATAATGGAATCTCTCAGGATCTCCAGCTTTCTCCATGGCATTTTGTGATGTGGCTTTACTTCTCTGAACCAGGTTTAGTTAATAACTTCCCTCCTATAACATCATTAGGCCCAGGTTATTATTTTAAGGTCTATTAGTCCAGGAATATCTGCTACAGAACATCAAGAGTACTTCCTTTCTCAGGCATAAAACTGTATTTGTCTTTGAGCAGGGTTTAAGAGGACTGGCTGTGTATTTGTGTCCAGAGCAAATTCTAAGGCAAAGTGGCAGAGAGTTGGTTTAATACTCAAGAAATCCTATACTATACAGCAGCTGCAGAAAATTAAAGTGAGATTCGTGCAGAAAAGCATAGATTTGAATCATCATGTCCAAACTGGCAGGAGTAGAATCGTGGACAAGAGGTAGAGCCAAGAGCCTGGAATCAAACAGATACTACATTTTTGGGTAATGGATTGGGGACAGAGGTACAGATTGTAGAGTTGTGGGGACTTCCCCTGAAGAGTTTCCTATCACCATAACAACTTAAATATAAAAATCTGCTTTATCTTTTCAAGAGGTACTGTGCTGAGTTTATGGTTAATATAAAATGACTTAGCTCCATTAAAAGTTTTGACTAGTTCTAGTTTTTCATATTCCCATAATATTGATAATCGCAGAAAATATCATAATTGATAACTTAATTCAGTAAAACAAGTTTATAGAATTTAGCTTCAAATTAGCTACATAGAACCTGTGGTAGATAACCACAAATGATGAAAGGATTTCATTTCTTTCTATAAGTAGCTTTTGTCAATAAATTCTGAATTCAGTGTGATCATACTACATTAGTTATTAGTAGAATATTTTTTAGAATATTATTATTTTTTGTAGCTTAATAGTAAATAGCAACAGTATTTTTATAATTTAAAATAAGAATACTATACAATAGAGAATATGAGATCCTTTAAGATGGAATCGATGATTAGATAATAAGTATGATATTATTTGCTTATCTAAACTAATCATTAAATACATTTATTTTATCTTCATACTTCAAAAGTATAGACCTCACATTTTCTCATCCTATTTGGAATATAACAGACAAAAGTTAATAATTAGTAACTTTTGCATTTTCTAAATATTTTTATACATTATTTATCTGATGGTGTTATATGTATATATAAATCATAATAAAATGTGTAATAAAAATATTTGTATTTACATTTTTATTTTATAAAATAAGTTTTATTTAAATTTTTTTTAATTATTTCAATAAAATAATATAAAAATATAAATGTTGTGAACAAAATAATTCAGAACAACTACAAAACAATTAAACTTTTTATTGTTTGGTAAATTCTTTGTTAAAGAATTAGTCATTAGCCACTCAGTACTTTTCTTTGTCTACACTCTTTGGCATGAACAGGAGTGTTAAATAACACAAATTCAGCCCAGTAAATTTTAAAGATCTAATTGGCTTTATTAACTAATTCATGAATAAGGCAGCATCTCATCTAGCAAGTAGAGGGGAACTCTAGAGTTGTACAAAATGAAAGGATTTTATAGGCAGAAACAGGGCAGGATAATTAGCAAACAAAGCAAAGGGTTATTTCAGGCAAGGTTATCTTCCTTTAGGGGTAAGAACGGGTTTTAGAGGTCTTATTAGGTGAATTACCTCATCTTCCTTTTTTTGTTTTTTAGAGATGGGGGGGAAGGTAGAAAATCTTAAACAGGCTCCATGCTCAGCCCAGAGCCCCACACTGGGCTCAATATCACCACCATGAGATCATGACCTTAGCTGAAATCAAGAGTTGGAGGCTTAACCAATTGAACCACCCATGAGCCTCTACCTCATCTTCCTTCAGAGACTGGAGAGGGCCCCTGTGGCAGAATACCTCACTGGTGTTGACCAGAAAATTCCTGACTGACTTGTTAGGACTCATTTCTGGGGGAGGTTGAAATGGCAATTCGTTTAGAATTATTCCTCTTTGGAATAAGGATTATTTTGAGCTGATTATTAAAAAAAAAAAAAAAAAAAAAAACGAAAAACCAGCAGACAGGGGAGTTCTGTAAACTAAGAAGTTACCCTTTTGTAAGAGACATATATATTTATTAGGAAAATCTCCATTTGTAAAGGTGTCTCCCTAGCTGTACCAGGACGAGGGAAATAACTAAATCTCTAGAAATTTGTCAGTGCTTTCCTTGGTAACCTCCTATAACTGGCCTCCCCTCCCGGACATCTTTTGTCTTTAGCTGAGATGGTATTTAAGAGGTGGTGGCTTGGGCCTTTCCGCGGAGTTACTCAGTTTTCCTGGGTATTTCCCGTATATATAGGAGGTATACATGCTGATAAACTTTTGTTTTTATCTTGTTAATCTGTCTTTTATTACAAAGGGATTTCAGCTAAGAACCTAAAATGGTAGAGGACAAAGTGCTTTCCCTCCCCTACAATAATTTGTCTAGTAGTAACTTCCCCTGAGTAATATTTTGTTTCTCCTGTTAGATTTTAATCTCCTTATATCTGTATTTACTGCTAGCCCCCGACCCTCACCCCAGCCCCTCACTGCCATGAAGCCCTTCATATTTCTTACTGCCTCTCACAGTAAATCTGTGATTTCTACATAGGCCCTAATGAGTAAAAGGAGATTGCACTTTCCTTCTATGTCTCTCTCCCTAATTCACTGCCACACAAACAAAATTATGTGACTGAATCAGACTTCACTGAGATACTTCATAAACATAGTTTCCACTTAAGAAAGAAAAAGAGTTAACAATCAATTACACATTTCTCTGCATAGGTCCTTTGTTCATTACTGGAAAGTTCTAACCACCTTTGCTTTCAAATATGTTTTTGATGCCTCTTGCTTCAAATTCGAATTTCCTGCTGCCTCCTTTCCTTTCTCTCCAAAACCCCCAATTCCTAAAAAGACCTGTTAGAGCTCTTACCTACACTTTGTTAGCTTGGTTTCCACATTTCTGTCCAGAAAAGTTCCACACCCGACTGAGCTGTTTTTTCAACAATAATAGTTTTACCAAAATAAAGGAGAAAACAGAAATAAGATAATGTCTAACTGTTAGAAAAGAGGATTCCATTATATTCACATAATAGCCTACGCAGTATACAGAAAAATACCCAGAAGCAAAGCCAAAAACAAAATACCAGAAAGGGTATTCAAAAATTACTTGTAATAAATATTGTCAAGTAAACAAATCCCCCTTTGGTAAGGAGATATTTTATTCAGAAAGGGTATTGCAATAAGGAGAGGGAGGGCTATTGCAATTGGAGGAATGGGACTCTTGCAATAGGGAGAATTCTCTAACCATAAGATCAGTACATTTCTCAAAGGCAGGGAGAAAATGGCTTTCTTTTATAGGACTAGTAAATAGAGTTAGAATGACTGTGTGTGGGTAGATGGGATGACCAGGTGGCAAGATAGGATAGTTGATGGTTGATAAGAGGATGCTTTTGACTGAACCTAGTTCTAACTAAATGTTTATTCATATATATGATTATCTAATATTCATTCATATATTTATGTATAAGCTTAGCATACCTTTTAAACAAAAATATTAACTTTTATAACACAATTTATGAAAATTCTCTTTCTGTTCACTCTAAGGTATTTATTTAGATTTCTTTATGGATTAAAAATTATCTAAACCTTTAATATTTTTAAAATTATTCAATTTTGGGATAACTGCTATGTGATTTCATCTATCAAATCAAATTCTGTAAAATGATTTTTAAAAAATAAATATATAAAAAATTTAGTTAATATCTAAATACGAATTTGAAATACATACTGGCATGCCCAATCCCTATTAACAGCCAGCCATAGATTCCAACTAAACAGCACTTTAATACTTAGAGATAACTTTTTTCTTCCCAATATCTTCAACTTTATGCATATAACCCTACCCCAATTTTTTTCCAATAAAATATTTTTTTTCTTATAATTTCTCAGGTAAAATTAGATTCAGTGTCTAAGCAGCCTCCTTAATACCTTTTAAGTAAAATAGTAGTTTTTCTTATGCAACTTGCAAAAGTTATTAATAAATAATTTGCCTATAGTTATCAGCTGTTTTAAATTATCCTGTAAAGAAGGTTTTTGAAAACTTATACTTCAGTTAGAAAAATGTACAGTTGACCCTTGAACAGCACAACATGCATATTTTTTCTATAAATAACAATATAGTACTATAAATGTATTTTCTCTTTTTTATGATTTCTTAATAACATTTTCTTTTCTTTAGCTTTCATTGTTGTAAGAATACAGTATATAACACATATAACATACAAAGTATGTGTTAATCGACTGATTATTGGTAAGGCTTCCAGGTAAAGGTAGGCTATTAGTAGTTAAGATTTTGGGGAGTCAAAAGTTAAACGTGAATTTCCAACTGTGCAGGGGGTCAGCGTTCCTAACCACTGTGTTGTTCAAAGGTCACTATATTATGTAAAAATTACATTTTGCTAAGGTAATCATCTATTAGCTATTTTTTTGCCTCAGTGAGGCACCAAGACAGAAATTTCTTAAACTAATTGGATTATTTGCACTTGCACTTTCTTAAACTAATTGGATCATCTCACAATTAAAAGTTTTGATTGTTTTCCTATTTTGCTGTACATGAAATCTTTACTCAGAATATACAATGGTCTTGTACTCTAAAAATAATTTGAGCCAAAGTTACCTACCAAGTGCAACTCTTAAACTGGGAAATACGCATTATAAACTGATGTTCTGCAAATGTAGAGTTAAATGAAGAAAATAATTTCTGTAAGAACTCACATGTCCTCATGAATAAATCACTTGCATAAGCTACTGCCATAAAATATAATGTGTAGCATCAAACCATATCCAGTTTCCAAAGGCCATACATGTAGCCATGAAAGAGTTAAATGGAAAACAATAACAACTCTCAGCCCCTCCTTCAAGTAGGATCTATCAGTGAGTCATTTCCCCACTCTCCACTCTGCCAGTAAGGAATGGGAAAGTTCGATTTAGTGCTCACAATGACATTTTTCACTCCCTACCTGAAGCTAAGGCCGTCTCTGTTATGGCCTCACATCCCTCACTCTAATTGTGGCAGAGAAAAGTAGACCATTTACTACTTGATGCTGCAGACAACTTTTACAGGGCCAAGGTTGTTCTTCTCAGACTCATCTGGTATTTTGGTCTAGAAAGCAGCAAATTGTGGGTCACAGTATTAAAGCAAAAAAAAGAAGTACATACAGTTATGACTCTACATAAATATGAGCTTTAAGCAGATTCCATTGGGGTCAGTGCTGACTATGCTCTTGCATGAGATGGAGAAGATTAATGAATAACACAGAATAAATTGATTAAAAGAAAACAAAATCTTGGAAAGATCTGGATGAAGGATTCCCTTTGCTAGAAACAAATGTTTTATCAATTCCCAGTGAGGCAAACCTAATATGAGAAGGATAATGTAATTACACATATACACACATACCATCTGAAACACACTAAATTAGATATATATTATATAAATCTAACAAACTAAACTAAGGTGCAAAACATAACTAAATAGAAAAATATCAATGCAAAACAATATAAAATATTGGCAAACTGTGATCAGGTTCTAATTATATAAATGACTGCCCAATCTACCTTTCTGTGTAATAAGTGTAATTAGTTCAGAAAAGGGAGAGGTCAGTGTGTGTTTTGGCACTTGTATTCATATTTCCAAAATAACACTAGAAGAGATCAATCTCTTGTGTATAATATATTTGAGTGCTAAAATATGTATCCCTTTTCAAAAATAAATGCCACTGATAGACTTATTCATAATCATTTACCATCATCATTTTTAATGTTACGAATGTCAAGGTTTATTAAGTAGTAGGTATTTAGGTCACTGAAATGCAGTTGGGGATACAAACTGTGAAAGATTTTTCACCTTCCCTTAGGTAATTTAAAACTTGTAGTCTTTTTAAAATATAATAATGAAAAATAGACTATAGAATACTATAAGGGATATTGTCAAAACCAATTATTCTTCATTTTTTCATATAATACACATGTGATCAGTGTTGAAAGATATACTGAGTATTTTAAAACATGATTACACATGCACACATGTGCACACATACACAGTCTATTGCTATCCTTAACTACAGTTTGTGAGAATTCTCAATGTGAATGACTATTTGGAAAATAATATTAAGTATTTTAAAATTAGATAGAGTCCGGGCGCCTGGGTGGCTCAGTTGGTTAAGCGACTGCCTTCAGCTCAGGTCATGATCCCAGGGTCCTGGGATCGAGTCCCACATCAGGCTCTCCCTGCTCTGCGGGGAGCCTGCTTCTCCCACTGCCTCTGCCTGCCACTCCCCTGCTTGTGCTCTCTCTCTCTCTCTCTCTGTCAAATAAATAAATAAAATCTTTAAAAAAAAATAAAAAAATAAAATTAGATAGAGTCCAACAATTGTAAGAACTTTACTCAAGTATGAATGCAATGATATATTTTAAAATAATTTGTAATTTATTAAGTTTGAGTCAAATGATAGTTATGGGCAGACAGATATCTTTTCTATATCTAGTTGCTTTTATGAAAAATTGTTGCAATTCATTTAAAAGCAACTGGGAACAAAGAAGTATCTGGATATAATCAGATGTTTGGAAGTAATTTTAGTATTCATAAACTATTTACTCAAAGCAACTAAAGAAAGCCAAATCTGTCTATATTTAGAATAAAGTTAAATACAGGTAAAGTGTGTGATACAGATTCAAACACATAAATATATTTATATCAAGGAAATTCATATCAAATGGAAATATTGTTTATTTGATTTGTATTAACTTTGTTCAAGCCTTCCAGCCATGTTGATCTCTCAGATTTTATGGTCTACCAGCCTTCTAGCTCATTAGAAAATCAAGCACCTTTATTTCTAGGTTCCAGGGAAATTGCATTCCATTATATACAATAGTGGGCACTTGGCCTGTTTGAAATCTTGTGGGTTTTTTGAATGTTGTGTAGGTAGTCATCAAAGGGATCTTTTGTGGATACACTTTCATTTTGAGAAAGGAGATAATTTATGTATCTCATTGAAGCAGTATTGTTGGGCTGCAACCAAACTCTGACTACAATAATTTCTAATAAATGCACTACTGTCCTTGCAGGCAGGCAAGGCCAGGATCATTTGTAAGACAGCTTAAATCAACTCTTGGGGAAAATGTAAAACGTTATGCATCTGGTATTTAAATCTTGGAAATGCTGATAGGGTTTTTTGATAGGAAAGTCAATATTTAAAGTTCAAAGTAAATGTGCAATTAAGTTGAAAGATGTATTAAAATATAGTATGAAATACAGCAAAATAATAGGTAACTTAGTTGTGATTTTAAAATGCAAAAGATTCAGAATCAGTTATCTCACCCCAAAATTCAGCTTGATTATCTTGTAAAGATTACAGATTGTATCATGGTTAAATCTTGTTCATCAACAACTGTCAGTAAATTTTAATAATCTTTGAGAATCAAACCTGTTTACTCAAAAAAGGATTTTACCTAAGGTTATACACTTGTTAGTGACAATTTTATGTTAATTTAGAATTTCTGATTGTATATACATTCATACATACATATATATATGTATACACACATACATTTATTAAATGAATGAGATATAATTTGTACCATTCAATGTGTGTATGATCACTCAACTTTCAAGGATATATTCCTGGAAAATTTGCAGAAAAGAAACATGAGGACACAGGAAGTGACAGGGAGATTGAGGCTGTGAATAAATTCATGCAAGCTGTGTAAGTAATTATATTTACTAACATGAAAGAATAAATAAATGTACTAAATAAAAATATTACTAATAAAACATCTTTTGTAGTACTAGGGATTTTAATTTTTTTTTCATTTTTAAAAGAGTATTGCTGTCTGCTATATAATAATATGTGCTCATTTATTAATTTAGCTTTGCTACTGGTAACATGCATGTTTAGAAGAATTTTACCTATATTTGGCACCAGTTTAAAAAGTTAATTTTATTCTAATATTATCTTATTCAGGTCAGTGGACTTTATGAGTCTCAATTCTAGAAGCACAAATTAGCTTGAGTATTTGACGTTTTAGTTGACTTTTATTTAACAAATATAGTATAGCTTAAGAAGGTATTAAAACATCAGCTCTAAAGTTTAAAACCTCCCTTCCTATCGCCCTCCTTAGTTCATTCTTCTTACTACCCACAGAGAATTTATACCACTGAAACTAGACATTGCAGCAGCTTAGAGTTTATTCTATTCCTTTAATACACAATCAATTTGGTATTATTATTGGAACAATGGTTTAATGGAGAAAATAATGAGTTGGGGGCCAGAAAACTTCATTTAGACCCAATTCTGTTCTTGTGTTCCTTCTGGGTCTAAGATGTGAGTAAGACTGTTTAAAAATGACATAGGACTCCCCTTATTACAAATGTTAACATTTAGTACGTGTAAAGACGTAGGAACATATCAATCTGAACTTTCTTTCCTATGCAAAGATAAATACCCACTGAAGCAATAATATTAAAATGAGGCTTCACAGATGGCTGCATTCTATAGTGGCAGCAAAGCTTTCATCAGGATTCTCCCTTTGGTTTTCATGCATTTGAGATTACATATCTGGTTGGATCAAATGCGTGACAGAAGGTGTTTGAAGAACTATACTTCAGAGAGAATTGAATCAATAGATAGTTCATGAATATTGTTAATACTTTCAAGAATTAAATTTTAACTCAAGTCAATTTTATCTCAAAGAACATAGTTTTCATCTTAATTTTTTTTTTACAGCAAACTGTTGTATTTTTATTGACTGAAGTTTTATCAGACAATGAAGTGGCATCAGACAATGATTATATTTTCAAACATTAGTTTTATGTTGTTCTTAATAACTAGAGACCCTTACATGTGATAACACATATTGCTACATATAAGTACCATTGTAAGATGTATACCTGCCTATATAAGTCAACATGGTAATTTGAAATAGTATTATAATATACTGATTTGCAAATACGATTCATTATAAACTATTTCATGTTTTACTATTTTGTTAGATTACAGTCATCATTCTTTATAATTCAGTTCATTATATTTGTGTTGCATATTATATTTTTCAAAGTACTTTTACATGCATCATCTTACTTAGTCCTCTTACATCCTCTTTTTGCAAAAACCCTGTGTGGTAGGAAGAAGATATGTTATTATTATACTGATGAAGAATCAGTTTAGAGTAGTCAAAACACCTGGTCAGGGACACCCAGTTAACAATTGGCTGACCAGAATTCCAGGACAAAAAATTGCCCTGTCTACCCAAATTCTCAAAATGTAAACACCCTACATTTGTATAGTGTTTCACTATGCTTTCATATGGGTTCTCATTTTGATTTTGAAAGGTACAACTCTAAAATGGGAAATGTATTTGTTTTTGTGTGTCTGGACAAAAGTATAGATTAAATGCACACAAATTAGATAGACAGTTGAAAGAAAGAATTGGCAAAGGCTTGAGACACATGGCATATATTCATGGACAGAACACAAGAGATCGAGACCTTCCATTTGGCCAAGTGCTTCAATTCTCTAAGCCTGTTTCCTCATCTGTAACATAAGATGTTTGGACTATGTGAGTGCTAATGCATCTTCCAACTCTAGGTGTCTCCATACCTGACTCTATCTATGTTAAGGATGGATAAATGACCATAAACAGACAATCAAAATTTGTCTTAATCTTCCCTGACCTAAATTATAGCACATCATTTCATTTAAACTCTTATTAATAAAGAGTAAACCAAAATTTTATAGCATAGTTAATTTAATGCCAGAATTCTCTTTGCTGTTACATGGGTGTTTGCACTGACCTTTCTGGATTTGATTACTATAGTACCTAAATGATTCACCCTTTAATAAGTGTTGTTTGACACTAAAACCTCAGTGTGCCAATTTTTTTTTTTCCTGTAGCAGCCATCTAGTCTGAGTAGATTAAAAGTTTCAAAATGATTATCGAACTAAATGTCATTGATTGGTCAGTTTCCATTTAGACATTATCTAATCTGCAGAATATATATTTTGCAGTGTAATAGAATAATGAAGGAAACTTTAAATACAATGGAGAGCAATTTAACTGAAAGAGCATTACTTTAATAACTTCTCTATTTCTTTCCATTAATTTCCATTTAGTTCACTTATTGTTTAAACCACATTATCCATTTTGCCAGAATTATAAAAGAAGCTATATTTTCTGTCCCTGACATTGGAACATATCCTTGTAATATTCAAGGTGTAGCAAGATTCTTGTATGACTGGAGTGCAGTGAGAAAGGGCTATGAGATCAGAGACCTAGCAGGATGCTAGATCATGTAGGGCCTTTTAAGCTTTATTAAGGTATGAGATTTTGAACACGAGAAGAGGTCATATGAGGGTTTGGAACAACAACAAAAAAAAGTGATATAATCTCTTTATACTTTGAAAGGGCTGCCATTGACAGCTGTGTCATGAATAGATCACAGCTATGTTTTAATGTTCGAATGGATGATGAAGAGTCCGCTGCTTAAGAACATACATTTTTGGGGGATTACAGCAAGTGTTATAATACTGGGTAAAGGTAAAGCTGGACTTACTTGCTTTTTATATAACAATTTGTTTTGAGAATTAAATGAGGTAATGCTTGTGAAACACTTAACAACAGTACCTGGTACAAAAGGAATGCTAAATATAAGTGTGTATTAGATACTTGTAAATCATTTTTTCAAATATGTAAGTATAGAGATAAAATACCCAGAGAGTTTACTAGAGATCCACAATTGCCAATTTTTAATGCACTTTTGTAATTGTCCAACAATCAAATCATTTTCTCTATTATTCTTATTCTCTTTTATTCTTCAACTGCTTTTCTTGTTTTCTTAATTCTCCTAAAATGTTTAGTTTTTCAATCATCTGATAACCTTCCCACATATTTCTTGGGGGAGGGGAGGATTGTAATAATTTCTAAGCCATATTAAACACTTATTGTGCTAGGGACTGTCCAAAGTATGTTTCATTAGTCTTCTTAACAATCCTCTAAATTAGATTCTATTTTTATTGCTACCTAACAAATGAGGAAATTGACACACAGGGAGGTGTAAGTAACTTTCCCAGGGTCACACAGCTAGTAAGAGGCAAAGGAGGAAATTCAGACTCAGGCAGTCTAACCCAAAAGCCCTGCTCTGTTAATCATTCTCTTCTCAGTACAAATTTGAAAATCTATCAGCATCAGCACTTTCTGCAGGGTTCCTGCTCCCAGCAAAGTCCAATACCTCCTCACATTTCCTGGATCCATTATTCATCTTCTGTTTCTTCAGCTCTCCCTCTCCAATGACTTATTCCCATCAATATTTAAGCGTGTCCTAGTATTTTGCATATCTGTAAATCTTTCCAGTTAAACAGACTTTTTTTTTCCTTCCTTCCTACCTTCCTTTCCTTCATTCCTTTTTCTTTTTCTTTCTTTCTTTCTTTCTTTCTTTCTTTCTTTCTTTCTTTCTTT
>NW_022589714.1:22682689-22785126 GCF_004348235.1 Phoca vitulina
TTTCTTTCTTTCTTTCTTTCTTTCTTTCTTTCTTTCTTTCTTTCTTTTCCTTCCTTCCTTCCTTCCTTCCTTCCTTCCTTCCTTCCTTCCTTCTTCCTTCCAGGGGCAATCTTCTTAACATATCTGTTAGCCCATAATCTCTGCTTCTTCAGTTCCGATGTTTGTTTTTTAATGAACTTTCAATTTCCCAACTAATAGTGAATATATTCATGTTATAAGATATTACTGATAATACCCCAAACCCACTAAGTTCTGAGAAGGACCACTCTTAAGTTTGCTAAATTTGCTGTTTATCCTCCCAGATTTTTCTCTGCAATCTTTCTTCATTTGTATGTGTATGATATCTATTCCATATATTTCCATTCAGAAATATTTAGGGTTTTGCAGGTGTGGTTCATCTTAATTATAACACACATATCTTTATTTGAATGATATTTTACATAGGATGTATTTTGATACGTGATAATGTAAATCCATACCCATCTGTCTAGTTTTAAAAATTGTTTAGCAATTCTTATTCATTTGCTTTGCCACATGAATCTAAGATTCTTGGATCCCATAAAAAAATACAGTTGTTATTTTGATTTTAAATGTATTGGATTGAAATTTATAGATTAATTTAAGGACTTTTAACAACCTGACAATATTGAGTCTTTCTGCCCACAAGCATGTTAAATCTCCCTAAAGAGTCATGTCTATTTTATTCTTTTATAAACGTTTATACTTTTATCTGTTAATGTTTTACAGAGTCCTTGTTTGATTTCTGGTCTCTATAACTTTCTTTTGTTATATACCACCTCATCCAATCATTTAAAAATACCACATTTTTTTCTAGCATTTTTAGACATTATCCAGATATCTAGTCCACCATAGGATGAAAACCATAAGTTTGCAGGCACTTCAAATCACATCAAGTTGGCATTCGCTTAAAGCACTTTAGAGAAACTGTTTCTGTTAAAGCCAATAATGACCACCATATTGTAAAGCATAGCTGATTATGTTAATTCATCAACTAGTCCTCCCAGTTCTACTTGATACAGATGACCATCTAGGCTTTGTAAATATTTCCTTCATCTCTCATTCATGGTACTTTACTCTCTGCTTTCCTCAAAAAGATAAATTTCTGCTGTTCCTTCTCAGCCACTTTTTCCCCCTTATCATCTTCCTATCTACCCTGTAGGCATTAGAATTTCTCAGAACTTAGTCCTGGATGCTATTGTTTTCTTTAACTGTAGTGCTTAACAAGAGATTTCTCTTATCTCCATGCTTTACTTGTCATCTAGAATCCCATCACTCTCCAATTTATATCTTTACTACCATTATCTCTTCTTTGATTCATAAGTAAGCCATGAACTGCTTCTTTGCAATGCTCACTTGAATATATCACTGTATCTTAAACTTCATGTTTCTCAAATTGAATTCATCATCACATAACCACATTTCAGTTTCTACCACAGGTTCCTCTTCTACCTTCTCTTAGACAATGTTACTTTGTGCTGCATATTGTCTAATGATGCTCAGAATTGTTTCCACTCTTTCGTGTATAGCAGGGGCTAGAAACCTGCATATCATTGTGATGGTTAATCGTGTGTGTTAACTTGACTGAATCACGAGGTGCTCAGATACTTGGTTTAACGTTATTCTGGGTACTTATGTGAGGGTGTTTTTCGGTGAGATTAACATTTAATTCCATAAACGGAGTAAAACTGATAGCCCTTCCTAATATGGGTGGACCATATCTAATCAGTTGAAAGACTGAATAGAACAAAAAAACTGACCCTATCCCAACTAAGAGAGAATTCCTCTTGCTGACAGCCTTCCACCTGGGAAACTGGCCTTTTATCCTGCCTTTGGACTCAAAGTGAAATACGTGTTTCCCAAGTCTTAAGCCTGCTGACCTTCAGAGTGGAACTACACCATCAGATCTACTGGCTCTAAGACCTTCAGACTAGGACCAGAACTCAACCATTTGCTGTCCTAGGTGTCCAGCTTGCCAATTTGATTCACACTGCACATCTTGGGGCTTCTCAGCCTCCATAATCACATTAACCACTTCATTTTAATAAATCATATGTATTTAGTATTATATATATATATATATATATACACACACACACATACATTTATATACATACACACATACACACACACATATATATACATGTTCTATTGGTTCTGTTTCTCTGGAGAATTCTCATTGATACAACTATATTTCTCAGACTCTCTCATCATCATTTTTCACTTGATCAATGAGAAGCATTTGAAAGGTAGAAACACAAACATCATATTATCTAGTAGCAGCTAAATTAGGCATAAGTATGGAAATGAAGACCACCAAAATAAGAACAAGCAAAGTTATTCAGAATTTCTTATAGCAAGGAAGTCAGGAACCATCACTTGCTTTGGGCAGAGACTTAAAGGCAGGCAGAGGAGTGGGGAAGTTTTGTAGTGGAGGAAAGGGAAGGTTTCAGATATGCCCTGATTAGAGGCTGTTGGCATGGGGAAACTTTAGGTAGGCTAAGTAGAAGTAGGGCATCTAATGTGATTGGGAACACCTACATATTTGGCTTCTCTATTTGGTCCTAAATTGGAAGTGGGGACAAAAATTAGGGAAGCTTTTAGTTATTAATAAGGTCTTGGTCATTTTTTGCTGTAGGAATTGCTTGCCTTCCTGAACTGGTGGGTTATATTTTCATACATGACCTAGCCATTGTCTGTTTTTATATTTGATATCTTAGTCACCTCTTTTGGTTATTCACTTATTGGAGGTTGACCAATTCAAAGAAAGCTAGAGATCCAGATCTTCACTACTTAGAGATTGTTCAGTTATCTTCAAAGATAAGTATATTCCAATATTTTCTTGACCTTTTTTGCTTTGGTATCATCATAGGGATTATTTGATTAGAGAACAACTCTTTAGAGCAGTTAAGTCTCTTAATGCATAATGGATAGAATGCAACAGACCAGCATCATGCTTACTATGACAAAAACAACCACTTCAGAATCCTTGTAATGTGTTTTGGAAATAGGAACCCCAGTTGCCCAACCCAGGCCAAGAAAACTAATCCCATAGGCCATGAGGACCAAGTTTAGAGAAGCAAATAGCTTTTTCCTTAAGTTGATGTACAGCCTGTTCTATCTTGCCTGGTTCATTGATCCAAGTACAATAGGATGTGTTAGCAAAGGCACAGATATCACTAAGAGTAGCCAACAAGAAATCTAGACTAATGTTACTGTCCATCACCATTCATGCCAATAAGTTGAGACTGATCTGTATTCCATCTAGAGAAGAGGTAGTATCATTAATAACCTCTGCCAGAGTAAGTAGTATGCTTTAATAATCAGGAGTGGCCTTATTTTGGAGCTCATGTTTAAGTTGGACTTCCCTGGGTTATATAGTTGTATCTCTATTACTCTCTTCTAGGCAGTAGTGTTTGGTTAATTGCCCTATGAAGTTTGTTGAATTCAAATTTAGAATTACCTAAGTTCTGATCAGTGTAACAAAGTATCACAGACTTGATGTCTTAAACAATAGAAATTTATTTTCTCATGAGTCTGGAGGCTAGAAGACCCAAGACTGAGCTTTGACACTTTTTTTTTTTTTTTTTTTTTTTTTTTTTTTTTTTTTTTTTTTTTTTGAGGGCCTCTCTCCTTGGCTTGTAGATGGTCTTCTTTGCTCTGTGCCTTCACATGGTCTTTCCTCTGTATGTGTCTGTATCCTAATATCCTCTTGTAAGAACACAAGTCATATTGGATTAGGATCCACTTTAATGTCTTCATTCAATAATAATGACCACTTTAAAGGTTCTGTCTCCAGATGTCATAACATTCTGATATACTGGGGGATAGGACTTCAACATATGAACTTGGGAGTTCACAGTTCAGTATACACCATTCAAAGAATAAGCAAATGTTATTTATCCAGAACATGCTATTCCAAGGGAGTCAGGAATCATCATTTGTGTTTGGCAGAGACTCTAAGGCAGGCAGAAGAGTGGGGAAGCTTTATAGATGGGAGAAGAAAAAAAGGCTTCAGGTTTGCTCTGATTAGAGGCTATTAGTATGGGAAAGCTATAGTGTTCATTGGAACCCTCAAATTTAATATTTTTTATAAATCATTCCTTATTGTCACAAATACTTTCTGTTTAGTTCTGGCAATTAATTACACAAAAATAGAGCTCTGCCATTTTTTTAAAAAGTAGCTAGTAATATTAACTTATACATATCTTTTTAATTAAAAATTATAGCATTTCTCCTTTTTTTTTGTTTTCAGTATAAACAGTTTATAAAGTTGGCACCCATAAATATTAAATTGGGGGAATAAGTACAATTAAAAATTTTTAATTTTTTTTTAATCCAAAACAAACCCTACCAAAAAGGAATATATATGGAAACCTTAGGAAATAGAAGCAGGGAATATATCCTTTAGTTTATCTAAAAACAAACTATTCCTACAATTTTCCTGTTGGTAATGTTTACTTTAAAGCTTTTTAGTACATATCCATCTGGGGACTGTGGAAAAAGGATGTTTTAGAATCATTCCTAATCTTTCCCTGTTTGTTAAACCTGTACTGCAGGGTGGCAGAAATGAGGAAATGATCCTGATTGTCCAATTGTGAAATCTGGGCTGCTTTGCTAGAATTATCACTTTTCCACATTATACTGCAAAGTGCTTTTGATACATAGCTTGATAAAAAAGGTGACAAATGTGATATTACATTGTTTCTTGAACTAATGCATCAGGGACTGTAGCTGTACTACTTCATGTTTTGATCTAATCTTGAAGAAAGGCTAAAGCAGAACAGGAAGAATTAGATACAATTAATTCACCAGGCCATGGCAGAACAAAGCAAGTACTCTAACATCATGTACCATAATAGGAGTATCAAACAATTTAGGATCAAAGAAAAATATTATGGCTTTAGATCATTCTGATTTAACAGGAATATGAAGGCCTTACAAATATATACCAGAATAAATATGAACTCATACCTTGATTTATAAGACTGACTACAATCTCAGTATTTTTATTTTAAATTATTTTCTGAATCTGTTTATTTCTTCTTAAGCACATAATTTTGTGTAACTTAGTAGGTAGATGAGTCACTTAAATTGATTTTTATTTTTTCCATAAAAAAAATTTTTAATAGTCCACCAACTTTTTAAAATCTTAAAAAAAAAAACCTCTAATTTCATTTCTTATGGGTTTTGCATAAAATAGCAACAGCAGTAAAAATAACAATAATAGCAATTTATATAGAGAATGCTTAATAAGTGCCTAGTAGAGTTCTAACCATTTTACATGTATTAAATCACTTAATACATCACAAAAGAATTTACCCAAAGTTAACAAATTCTATTCTAGGTTCTGAGAAGTTACATCACCAGAGCAGATCTTATTAATTAGGTTAATTAAAGTTATAAGAAATCAAGATGTTCTAAATCTTATTGATGAAGCAAAAGGTTAATATATCATTTGGTTCTGAGAGTGGCACTTAATTAGATAGCTCTAATCTATTTGAGCTCTCCTTCTTGTCTTTCAGTCAGCAGCTGGAAGCACCTGTTGATTCCTGCCCCTGGCACCTGGCCCACAAATGCATACTAACCTTATTTGCCAACACTGAGCAGACTGTTTAAAATCAAGAGATCCTGTCCTGGCTTTAGTGTTTATGCTAGTTTTTAGAATTTATGTTGATCTTCCTTTCCATTTAAAACTATGATATACTGCTCCTATCTGCATACAAGAACTTGAATGTTTCCTCCCATGTAATCTGAATGTTGAGATTCAGATCTTCAGTTAGCTATATCTTTCTGGTTCTGTCAGATTATAGTAAACTCCTAGGTGCTGCATTTTATCTTTCTTTATGCATAGTGTTTCAGTTAATCACGGAAGCCCGAATGCTAAACTCAACAGTATCCTTTGTTTTTCACTCACTGTTATTGAAAAACATTTATGAAGCATCCTCTGTATAATTCACACCATGTTAAGTGTGGCAAATGCAATAGTGGTATCACAGTCATTGTCCATATCTCTTGGAGCCATTTCCTATAATAGATAAACTCTTGCTCATTTTCCCTTGTCTGTAGAACTTTGATTTCTGTCAGATTTCCTATCCTCGACTCTGTTGGCATTCTTTGTCTGTTTCCTGATCAAGGACCAATAAAGTATCATGGGCCTAAGAATTTTCAAAGTACTGAGTAATAAAATTGGGAGTAATGTTATCTACACTTTTCATTGCATCATAAGAAGCGTAGATTATTTGAGGCGCCTGAGTGGCTCTGTCATTTAAACGTCTGACTTGTGATTTTGGCTCAGGTCATGATCTCAGGGTCATGGAATCGAGCCCTGTGGTGGGCTCCGTGTTCACTGGGGAATCTGCTTGAGATTCTCTCCCTCTTTCTCCCTCTGTCTCTTCACCCCATGTGCATGTGCTCTCTCTCTCTCTCTCTAAAATAAAAAATAAATAAATTTTGAAGAAACACAGATTGTTCATATATATTTCTATTGCAGAAGGAATCTAAAAAAATCAAAATTTTGCCATTCATCAGTTTTCCTATTAAGAAGAGTCTAAACATCTTAACTAGCATATTGGAAACTGGAGGCAATCTAATTCCTTTATTTCTCTAGAAAAATATATTTATTAGAATATTTGAAGAGAAAAATATGAGGCAGACATCTTTTTTTTTAAGTGCCAATAATGTGCAAGCGCAGGAACCAAAAAAGATGACGACCAAGAGGCCTTAAATGTTGTGGCCTTGCCCTCTATATACATGACGTTTAGAATTCAGTGGAAATGCATACTTTCCAAGCTTTCCTTTTCATATATGAAAAAACAGAGGCATAAAGCAGTTAAGAAATGTGGCTGAGGTTAACTAATATTCTATCAAGATGGTAGATATATTGATTTACCAGAAAAAAAAAAAATGAGGCATGGAAAAGAAAGAACATGAATCTAATTTAATTCTTGGAGCGAAACAAAAATTCTGTTTTTTGTGTGCTTCTTTAAAAATAATCTATTTTTGGGTACCTGAGTGGCATAGTCGGTTAAGCTTTGGACTCTTGGTTTTGGCTCAGGTTGTGATCTCAGGGTCATAAGATCAAGCCCCGCCTCAGGCTCTGCACTCAGCACAGTCTGCTTAAGACTCTCTCTCCCTGTCCCTCTGCTACCCCCCTGCATGCATGCACTCTTTCTCTAAAATAAATAAATAAATCTTTAAAAAAATAATAATCCATGTTCACTTATTATTTAAACCAAGGGTCTGCTAACTTTCTGTTAAGTTTAAATAGTAAATGTGTTAAGCTCTGTGAGCCATGTGGTTTCTGTCACACCTACCCAACTCTCGTGCTGTAGCTCGAAAACAGCCATAGATAATGACTAAACTAATGGGCATGTTGTGTTCTGAAAAGCTTACAAAAATAACTGGTGGGCTGGATTTGGCCCGTGGCCATAGTTTACTTGCCTCTGCTTTGGATCAAATGTTATGTGAATTTAAAATTTGAAAGACATCAAGAAATTCCTCCCTCAAAAGATTGCATCAGTTGGCCCACCAAATCAAATGATTTGCAGGATCTTCTCATTTTAAATATTAACCGGCAAGTGGCAAGACAATGGCTGATAACATGACTATATTGATCTTAGATCCTTTGTAAAAATAGAACCCTCAGTTAAAACTTAGGTTTTAATGATTTTTTTTTTTTTTTTTTGGAAGATACAATCCCAAGGCAGTGAGACTGAGGAAAAACATAAATGAGACAGGAAAAAGTAAGAAGAAAACATGAGGTGGGCGCCTGATGGCTCAGTCGTTAAGCGTCTGCCTTCAGCTCGGGTCATGATCCCAGGGTCCCAGGATAGAGTCCTGCATTGGGCTCCCTGCTCGGCGGGAAGCCTGCTTCTCCCTCTCCCACTCCCCCTGCTTGTGTTCCTGCTCTCGCTGTCTCTCTCTCTGTCAAATAAATAAAATCTTTAAAAAAGAAGAAGAAGAAGAAAACATAAGAAGATATGTTACCAAGCTGGCTGCTCCTTCTTAAAGAAAATGTATTTCAGGCTCACAAGAAAACTCTGGGGAAGGTATACAGAAGTCATTGCTTCAGAGCATTTCTTCAGAGGAAGTAATAGAAAAAGAATTTATTAGTCTATCCCCCTATGCATTGTATCCCATTGGTCAAAGTTTGTTCCATATGCTTTTAGTTTACTTGAACTTCTGAATTGTATCCTCCAGTATCTTATGAAACTTCTGGGGAAGCCAGATCCTACCTCATGTTGCCTTGGATTTCATCTGAGCCTAGAGGCTCCAGATATTAACCTCAGTGAATAAAACCATACAGATCTTAAAAGAGGGGGTCAGAGAGATAACACAAAATTAAGAGGAAGAGGGCGCCTGGGTGGCTCAGTTGGTTAAGCGACTGCCTTCAGCTCAGGTCATGATCCTGGAGTCCCTGGATCGAGTCCCGCATCGGGCTCCCTGCTCGGCAGGGAGTCTGCTTCTCCCTCTGACCCTCCCCCCTCTCATGTGCTTGCTCTCTCTCATTTTTTCTGTCTCAAATAAATAAATAAAAAATCTTAAAAAAAAAAAAAAATTAAGAGGAAGTAAGCACCCAAAAGCCAGAGCATCAGTTGGGTTGAGATAATTTTAAGTGTAGCATAAAATATGTCTGATGTAGTTCACACCTTGCATCATTCAGACATAATTATTTATAATGCTCACCCATTATACCTAGCTC
Source organism: Phoca vitulina (assembly GCF_004348235.1). Classification (NCBI taxonomy): domain Eukaryota; kingdom Metazoa; phylum Chordata; class Mammalia; order Carnivora; family Phocidae; genus Phoca; species Phoca vitulina. The sequence continues at coordinate 22,691,412 of NW_022589714.1, forward strand.
TTAAACTACATTTTTTTTTTTTTTTTTTTAAAGAATAGAAAGCCTCCAACAGGGAATCTAAAAGTCTAATCAAACATAGTATCCCCTGTGGTGGCTAATTGTGATTTCCTAAAGAACTTAAAAAGGCAAATGAAACAATCTGTAATCCTTCTTCCTATAGCTACTGCCTGAGGCATTAACTGATATTTATCATCTTCCTTCTGGATTACCTCTCTGGACTTCCCAGACTCTTGCAGAAGTACTTTAATTTGTCTAAGAAGCTTAACAAGAAAAGAAACCTAGAACTTCCCATATTTTAGATGCCTGACCCTTTAGTGATCATACTCTCGTTGGATTATTATTGCTGAAATACAGACTTTTCAGGAGGCATGGAAGAAATGATGCTGAGTGAATCTTGCACATCCTGGTTGTAAATCTTCCCAATTGCTTGGATAATATCAAACATCCCACCTCTGCTGTACAGTAAGCACATTTTGGTGATTCAATGGCACGAGGAGGTCAAGTGGTCGGTTATAGTTACAGCTTCAATTTCAGTGAGATGTTTTTGTGTACTCCTGGCAGTGTGTTGTCTGTAAGAACCAGAAACAGAGCCCAGGGTTGTGAGGACAGAATTCCATAAGTAGATCATTTGGTGAAATATATCATTTCATCTTTATAAATCCTGTGAAGTCACAGTCTCAAATGTTGTTCATTATTTCAATATATGTACTGCAACTATGCTGCATATATATTCAGTGATCTATTTAAGAGTTTTCTTAGCCAGAGCGTAGGTCATTGCATAGAGTACGACCAGTGAATCCCATGGTCAATAAGCATATTGCACTCGCTCTTTTGCCATAAAATTGTCCTGTTAGCCTAAGACAATGTTGCATGAATTATGATGTTTATAAGTAAGATACTGAGTGAAACCTCAATTACAGCTGCTTATGAAGGTACTATGTACAGAAAATCAAACCCAGATTCTGACTATTTATCCATTTTGGTCTGGAATAATGATTTTCATCTAAGGTAGACCCAATGTATTTGAATTATCATAGGTATCTTACTGGTCTTTCTGAGGAACAGTGTGATATCAGGACTCATAATATGATTATTTTACAGGCACAGAACAGTGGAATTAACTGTATCAGTCCTGTTGAGAGGGAGTCTGTGTTGTTAGGCCCATGCATAGCCTCCATTCCTGCCACCATGAAATTTATGACCTTTCTGTCCTACACTGGGATGATCTTGAAAGAAGCTGGATAACATGTAAAAGATGTCATCTATTCTCTTGGAAGTTACAATCAAGTGTTCATTGTGCTCAGGGTTCTATTCATTGAGAGGATTTCTGTTTACCATTATCCTGTGGGTCATCCTATGTGGAGCTGGAATGAAGTCCATTCCTGGCTAGTGCTATCACAAGCCAACCCATGTGTGAGTCATACCTAAGTATTATCCTTACAGTGGAAAATCCCACTGTGGCTATAGTATGAGTTAAGGAAGAAGATTCAATGAAGTGAAAGAGGGGATATAGGAATCTGTAATTATAATGCCCTCTGGACCTCCCTGAGTCTGACCAGAGTGTACTAGTGCTATTCCAGAATAGATTACTGTTGAGACTGCCTAACCTTAGGACATTATATACCTGAAGGCACTTACCTTATTAAAAGTCACTCAATCCCATGGCCTGGTGGTTAGTTTTCACTATGGTCCAATAGCAGACGTGGAACTTTTTTAAAGGTTGAGAGACAGAAAATGGCATGGCCTTTCTCCAGAAACTTAGTAATCTGTCTATTTGGGTTTACCAAATACTCCCCACACTCCCAATTTCAACACATTCAGATAGGTTCATAAAATATGGTAAATCATTTGTCTTGAGTGTCAGGAAAACTTAAATAGCCACCTGGATTTTACACAGTGCCATTTCTTCCTTGGGATTTTATACAGTCCCAAAATGAGCAGCTTCTTAAGTCAACTGAAAAATATGTTAAATCAGTGTTTCAAAATCTTTGCTACCTATAAATCCAGAGATCCATCACATGCTATGGATTATGAATAGTGGTGAGACCTGAGAGGAATAATGGCATCTTTTACCAGAAAAGAGATATTCCAGGATGCCTCAGACCAATGGACTTTCAAAAATACCAATAACAGTTGGCCTGTTATTCTTCATGCTTTTTTCTCCTACTCTCTGTATACATGTATTTATTAAAACATTTAGAAATTTTTCATTTCTTCATCAGCAGTCTAGTTGACAGGATATAATCTATAAGTGGACCTGAGTGCTGTTTTATAGAATCAAAATAATCAAGATTTCTGAAGACTACTTAGTGAGCTAAAGTAGGGCAGTTAACATCCTAGATGAAAGGCTGTAAAGGTACATGTCCATGTCATGAAAAGAGGAACTGTTTTTGATTCTTCCAGCATACAAATATGAAGAAGAAAAGATTCACTAGTTAGTTTCATATAAATGCCAGAATCTATGTTGCTCTTTTCCAGTAAAGATACCTCTGTGAGTCTGAGTTCTTTAAGAAACAAACAAGAAAATAAGATTGAACATGCAAAGATTTTATTAGATAAATTCCTGTGGGAATAATTGGTGGGGGAGAGGCAGAACGTCTGGGAATGCTGTCAGATCACGATATAAGTTGATCCTTCCATGTTTGGATGGATGGTCAGGGACTTGGAAAGAACTAGATTGGAAAATCTAGTGACAAGGGAAATCTGAGGAAGAGGTGTGAATAGACCTCTCTGAATAGGAAAAAAAAAAAAATTGAAAGTATTTGTGTCCTCTGTGGATGTTCACCAAAGGGTGACCTCAGCAAAAGATTATAATAATAATCAGGTGAATGGAATGACCCATTCTGTGGATAGCAGTCAGCCTCTTTTCCCAGCCACTCCAGTCACTCTCCTATGGTTTATGAAAACAGTGATAATGATATCAGGGGTGTAAACTATGAATAGGCTCAGCAACATGGACTTATATTCACTAAGGCTGACCTTGTTACAGACACTTCTGAATGTCCAGTTGGCCAGCAGCAGAGATCAACACTGAATCCTCTATATGGCACCACTCACTGAGGTAATCAGTCAGAATTCTGATGGAAGATTAATTACACTGGACCATTTCCACCATGGAAATGGCATTGTTTTGTTCTTACTGGAATAGACACTTTCTTTGAATATGGATTTGCCTTCCTGCATTCAGTGCTTCTGGCAAAACTACCATCCATGGACTTACAGATTGTCTTATTCAGTGTCATGGTATTCCATGCAACATTGCTTTCTGATCAAGGAACTCACTTCAGAGGAAATGAAGTACATCAATGGGTCCAGACTCATGGAAACACTGGTTTTACCATGTTTTCCATCATCCTGAAGCAGCTGGCTTGATAAAATGGTGGAATGGCCTTTTTAAAGATTCAGTTATAGTGCTAGGTAAGAGGTAATACCTTGAAAGGCTGGGGAAAGGAGGCTAGGAAGCTGGATATGCTCTGAATCAATGTCTAATATATGGTGCTGTTTCTCCCATTACTAAGATTCATGGGTCCAAAAATCAAGGAGTAGAAATGGGAGTGGGACCACTTATTATTATTATTATTATTATTATTATCATTATTATTATTATTATTATTATTATTATCATGTAGTGACCCACCAGCAAACTTTTACTTCTTGTCTCCATGATCTTATGCTCTGCTGGCCAAGGGTCTTAGTTCCAAAAGGAAGAATGCTTCCACCAGTTGACACAACCATTTCATTGAACCAGAAGTTAAAATGGCCACCCAACCACTTTGATTCCTCATGCCTTAGAATAGACAGGTAAAAAAGGGAGTTACTGTGCTGGCTGGGGTGATTGATCTTGACTACCAAGGGGAAATTAGACTACTACTTCACAGTGGAAGTAAAGAAGAGTATCTCTGGAATACCAGAGATCCCTTAGGCTATGTCTTAGTATTACTATGCCTTCTGATAAAAGTTAATGGAGAACTACAACAGTCAATTCAGGTAGGACAACTAATGGTTCAGACACTTTAGTATTGAAGGTTTGAGTCACCATACCAGCTAAAGAGCTACCACATGCAGAAGTACTTGCTGAGAGCAAAGGGAGATAGGTGATGGGTGGAATGGGGAGTAGAAGATAGTTATAAATATTATTTATGCACAGATGACATTATGATTACTGAGCAGTTGCAGAAATGAGGTGTGTGAGTTATGAGTATTTCTTCTGTAATTTGCTGTGAATGTTTGTATATTGTATCATCAGGTTTCCCCCAAGAAACAGAACCAGTAAAAGAGTAGGAGATATACATTGTGGGGGCTGACAAGTCTGAAATCTATTTGCAGGGCAGGCCTGTAGGCTGGAAACTCAGACATGATTTCTGTGTTATAGTCTTGTCTTTCTTCCCCTGGAAACTTCAATTTTATTTTATTTTATTTTATTTTATTTATTTATTTATTGCCATTAAAGCCTTGAACTGGTTGAATGAAGCCCACTTATACTACTGAGAGTAATTTTTTTCACTTAAAGTCAACTGACTATAAATGTAGATCATAGCTATAAAATACACATATATAATAAAATATCTTTAACTCCCTTCCATATCCCCTTATTTAACATAAGATAGATTAATAATAGCTAAGTTAACAGTAAAGTGTTTACATTGTAGGATATCAAGGAGAAAAATGAAACATCACCCAAGGACTTTCATCTTCTTGTGAGGAAAGGACTGGTGTGGCTTTGGTTGTATACAGAACAGTTGTATCATGTTAAACTGAAGTATGACTTTAATGTCTTTATTTGGGAATTGAGTGTGTGTATGTGTGTGTGTGTGTGTGTGTGTGTGTTTTAAATAATCTCTATGCCCAACGTGGGGCTTGAACTTATGACCCCAAGATCAAGAGTTGTATGCTCTACTGACTGAGCCAGCCAGGAACACCTGAGTGTGATTTAAAAGATGAATATAGGTACCAAGTTGACAAGGGGTTGACTGTGATGGTTGGTTTTACATATCAAATTAGCTAGGCCATAGTACCCAGTTATCAAACACTAACGTAGTGCCACTATTTACATCTATATCTTATCTCTATGGATCTGTAGATATAGATCTATCTATAGATATGTCTGTATATTTATATCTATAGATATCTGTAGATATCTCTATAGATAGAAATAAGGATTAAGATAGCAATGTGTAGATAGATAGATAGATAGATAGATAGATAGATAGATAGATAGATAATTTTCTACTGGTTCTGTTTCTCTGGAGAACAGATTTTGATAAAGACTGAAGATTATGTGGAAGCATCCTAGACCACTTTGCAATCAAAGCAAAATGCAGCAAGTTCATCTGGGAGTCCTCATCAAGTCAAAGTTGGCCATCAGAAGAATGCTGTATCTCTCAGGAATGACCTTGCTTTAGCATTTCTGTAATGTTCAGTGAGTGGCTGAGAGCACCCCAGGGGAAGCCTGGCCTCAGTGAAAATGCAGTGATGTATTTCAGAGTTCAGAGGCCAGGACCCTTGCTCAACTAAGCTTTCTGTTTTGGAGGTCTGTGAGGTACATTCTCACAGCTGCCACCATACTGCATGTTGCACAGAAGCTATGACTTGAGTTACCGCCTAGTTTTATTAAGGGATACCATCATTACTCCCCATGATCTAGCTGGTTTGTGGAAGGCCCAGGCAGGTGACTGGTTTGTGGATTTTATATGAACAACCAACAGTATTTTTCAGTTCTTCTGATTTCCCATCTTGGACAACAAGATAAAATGGTTTTCATTTGGACCTTCCTTCCGATATCGATAAGTCACAGTTCACTGGGGCTTGCATAAAATGTTTTGCCAAGTAATTAGTAAATCTATCCCAAGTTTATGCTTGGTAATGGTAGAGATAACCATAGATTTGGGTCTACAGATGCATTGGACTCTTCCAGTTTCTGATATTCTGAAATTTCATAATCTCCCCTTACATGAGAAAGCAAAATTCCATGGCAACCTCCCTAACCTTCAATACAGATGTTTCCTAAGAAAAGAGCCACTACTGACCTGCTCAGAGTTTTAAGTATCTCTCTCAATGGGGCATTCTTTATTGCCTGAGTAAAGGTTATAATTTCTCTCTCAATAAAGAGTATATTTTCTGAACCTCTCTGGGAGCAAAATCACATGATCAGTTCTCATATCTCAGTTGCATATTAGATTCATTCTATAATTCCTTCTTTCATGAAACTTCAGTAATATACTAGGAAGTTCTGATATCTCCACTTAATTTCCCTTGGATCATTGTTGAGTCTAGATTTCAGTGTTATCTTATTAGGACTGGCCACAATTGGCCTTGCTAAATTAAAGGAAATGCTTCTATGTTATTGAATGTCAAATATCTATCTTTATATTCCAACCTTCCACAATCTTCTACTTTTAAGATCCATTGTCATATTTGATTCCTATAGATACATAGTAATGGATCCTGAAATTTGCTTGGTTTATAGGCTATTACTTTTTGAAGTAGGGCTTGAACTTCCCTGTTGGTGCAAATCTGTTATCTGACAGAGGTTATCAGTCTAGAACAATCAGGGCTGAAGGTGGAGCATGTATTGAGAACAAACATCATTCTGAAAGATGAGATTAATGTATGATCCAGTAAGCAAAAGGAGACTTCTTTTTTTCTGGTCAGGAGTGAGGGACTTTTTCTTCTGTTTAGGAGACATCAGAGATATTTAAAGATGGCATCCATCCCTAGGATTGTCAATTCTTCAATCTCAGCTCCCAGTAATTCACTTTTTTTCCTGTCAAGGCCATTACTTTATCATAGGACATCTGTTAAGATTATACTTTTAGTCTGCTTTGCAGTTTTGCCACTCTTACATTCTAAGCCAATTTTTAGCTCTGTGAATCTCTTTTAAAGTACCATAGGGCCATTCTGTCTTTCAGATCATGCCTTAAGCTAACAAGTTGCTGCACTATATTTATTATTTCCCTTTTTCCAGGGCCTTTTTTGCCACCAAGAGAATCCATCCTACTATAAAATCCTCAAAATGATCATTGTCCCTATACTGATTAAGTATCACAGCTACATGATTAACCCAAAGTGTTTCCTCTTAATTGCATCTCATCCCATTCCACTTAACTCAGGTGAAAATTTAACTAATTAGATGTCACTGCATAGCCTAGGGGTTATTTCCACCAGAATTTTTATCAACAGTATGATCTCTATTGATTTCAGGCAAGGAGGAAAACCTAATTCTAAATCCCAAACTAAGGGTCTGCTTACTAGGACAATTTATGTACCAACTTTTAGTTCAGATTCTTGAAAAGGATCTTGATGTAAGGCACATGCACTAGTAGTTTATTGGAAAGTGCAATCTCAGAAGGAACATAGAAACAAGATTACTTTCTTACTTAGGACATCACAGGACAGACCTCACAGCAAAACCTTGCCTTAATGGTCCATTGATGGCAAATTCAGAAGAAATTTATCTCTAAGTTACATAAGGTATTCTGATTCCTTTGGTCAAAGTTTGCCCATGACACCTTTAATGCCACCAAATGCTCAAGTTGCACTCCCTTACCTATTTTGAAGTCACTTGAAAAGCCTGATTCTGTGCCTTGTAGCATGGTACTTCATCTGAAACTAGAAGTGATAGGAAGAGCCAGATATCATGGACATTATCCTCGTGTGACAGAACTGCACAAAATGGGATGTCGTCATAGTGGTTCATTTGAAGCAAGTAGTTGAATTTTGGAGAGACAGGTATAGCCAAGAGAATTTGGCTTGTTAAATAAGATACACCGATGTAATCACTTCAATTTTTAAACTCATTAATCTAGTAGGTGTTCCTATTATTAAAATGAAATTATAATACTTTTTTAAAAGATTTATTTATTTATTTATTTGTTTGAGAGAGAGAGCATGGGGGTGGGGATCAGAGGGAGAAGCAGACTCCCTGCTGAACAGGGAATCCTATGCATACTGGATCCTAGGACTCCAGGATCATGACCTGAGCCAAAGGCAGTCACTTAACCAACTGAGCCACCCAGGCACCCGAAATTATAATAATTTTAAGGGTTAAGTTGTCAGTGCCTAGCTTATAATAAACAGCTAAATTCCAGTCACAAATGAGTTTGTCTAGACAAATACATACTGTTTCCCAAGGTAGAATTCATGAGTAAGGTTTTTGCAAGAAAACTGGTGCATCATGCATCTATTCATTTATTCACTCAACAACAACCATTAATAGGCAAGATATAATAATTAGTTTGTGGGTTAAGAATAGATTATAGAAAGGCAGATCCTGCCCATAAAGTGTTTGCAGTCTTACAGTTACATTATATATTTATGAAATGCTTTAGTTTCTAAAAATGTTCACATTTTTTAATTAATTTTCCAACATCCTTTTGCATTAGATATAGGCTGTTATTGTCATATAGAAAAGGGAATACAAAGGAAATAAAGTTGTTAACTTCAGAGATCATTTCCATCCACTAGACAAGGAGATGACAAAGGCCTCATCATAGGTACACAGAAAGTTTCCTAGTGGTGTCCAGAAAACCAAAAGCTCACATCACCAGAGAACTGGATGAATTATAGACAAAGACCATAGGTCAAAAGGTTTGCATTATGCTAGAGTTAGAAGACCCCTGGAAGTCACCAAGTTGAACTTAACACTCAGTGTTTTTATTTCTTTTATAACTTCCTTGAGAAATAATCACTCAGCCTCTTTTAGTAAACTTCCAATAATGGAAAACTTACTCTCTATTAATACAGACTACCCTTAATTTATCTATATAATTGCAACCCACCTGTCACCTAGAAATATATAAGCTATATTAAAAAAAAGAATCTTATATAACAGGTTTATTCTTGGAATTTGATGTATCCTATGACATCAACAAGTATTTTTTTCCTGATGTTGTGAGGGTTCCATTTACATTTAGTTGTACACATAATTCCTAAGACATAATCAGCAATCAAACTAAATATTGAAATGATCTTTAATGTTAAAATGTTATATCCTAGATTTAACCTTGATTTTCATGTTTTGTTGTTTTCAGAAACATTATACTTAAATGTTATGCTAAATTTTTAGTAGCTAGAGAGGATCAAGTGGAAGGTAAAAAACAGAATTACTGATAGAATTGTAAAAAGTTCAGTTATCCAAAATTTCAGAATTCATTAGGTTTTATAGCACACCTGCACAAAAGTTGTTAAAAATATGTGAGAATACAAGGAAAGATAAAATTAAATTAAATACATATTCAGTAGTCTTACAGAGAAGATTGGATTATTTATATGGTATATGCAAATTAGATAATAAAAATTAGCATATATTTAGATGCAAAAATGGATAGAAATCTTAAAATATATATGCTTGCATGTGTTTTGAGAAATATATATGCATGTGTATTTCAAAACTTAAGAACAATCCCCACAAAATGTTTCAATATAGAATGGAAGAAACTATTTGCAAACCATATATCTGATAAGGGCTTTATCTACAAACTATATAAAGATCTTACACAACTCAGTAGCAAAAAAACAAGTAGACAATAAAAAAACCCCACAATAACATATTTGAAAAATCTGCTAATGACTAAACAGATATTTCTCCAAAGAAGGCATGTATGTGACCAATATAGGTATATTGAGAAAATGCTCAATTTCACTAATCGTTATGGAAATGCAAGTCAGACAGAACCACAATGAGATATACCTTCACACCTGTAAGGATGGCTATTATATAAAAAAAAGAAAAAGACAAGTGTTGGTGAAGATGTGGAAAAATTGAACCCTGACACACAGTTGGTAGGAATGCAAAATATTGTAGCTGCTATGAAATGAGTATGGAGGCTCCTCAAAATATTAAAAATAGAATTATAATATGGTCCTGCAATCCATTTCTGGGTGTTTATTCATTGGAATTAAAATTGGGATCTTGAGAATGTATTTGTACTCCCATGTTCATTGCAGCACTATTCACAATAGCCAAGATGTGGAAACAACCTGAATCTATATCAAAAGATGAATGGATAAAAGAAGCATTATTAGTCTTAAAAAAAAGAGGGAAATTCTTCAATAAACAACAATATGTATGAACCTTTGGACATTATGCCAAGTGAAATAAGCCAGCCACAGAGAAATAAATACTGCATGATTTTACTTATCTGAGGTATCCAAAAAGTCAAATTTATAAATTCAGACTGGAGTAATGGTTGTCAATGGATGGGGTGGAGGGAAGGAGGATATATGGAATTACTAATCAACAGGCATAAAGTTTCAGTTAAGCAAGATGAATAAGCTTGAGAGCTCTGCTGTACATTATACCTATAGTAAATATATGTATTGTACTCTTACATTAAGTGTTCTTACCCCATTATAACAAATTAAGAGAAAAAGCAAATACATTTAAGATATTGTATGCATTTGAAAAGTTAATCCAATATGCACAGTAATATTCTTAAATTAACCCTTTAAGAGTAAAAATCCAAATGTGGTTAGAAGAGTGTTGATTTATTATAGAGTTATTACATTTTTTGCAAGTGTTCTGAGTCATGTGGCCAAGTATAACTAGGAATTCCGGCTGGTAAGGACTGAAGAGTAACTGTGTTGTTTCAGGAAAATATTTTATTCATTCTCTCATTGATGATTTATTAAGTCATTCACTAACAAGTATTTTTAAGCATCTACTGTTTGTCATGCATTGCTTTAGGTATTAAAATATATTTTTAAGGGTAAAATCATAACTCAAATATAAAATGAATACCCATTAAAGATGTTATTTAAATCACCATTTAATGAGGAACCCAAGATGTTAAAACTAACTCCAAGGAGAATGTAAGGCACAAACACACACATGACATTAGAGATATGAAATGAATTTATTACTAGATGCAAAACTGATAAATATTTCACAATGTGATAATCAGTTGTATTTCCAAGGGTCACAAATTATATTTCAACAGAGGATATTTTGCATTCCTATCAGTATCCTAAAGTTTACAGAGTTGTAAAATAGCTCAAAATGATGAAAGACAAAGATATCTCACAAGTGCTAGACATGACACACAATAATCATTTTCCTTCATTCCAAAGTCTTCCACATTTTTTTTTTTTTTCTGAAGTGGGCTTTGTGTATATAGCACTGAACAAAAACTAGATAAAAACCCTCAACTTCACGGGGTTTAGATATTACAATTAAGATGTTTTCACAACTTTTCTTATGGCCTAAACAAACAAAAAAGAAACAAAATAAACCCTACATTTCCCCATTAGGTAGTATATTCACTAAATTTGGAGCAAATAGATTCTGAAACATCCATTTCCTTATTTAATGTGCATGGGACACCGATGTTTCAACAAAATATTGTTAAATGTTTACCATGTGTTTGCCAACTTGCTATATAGTGGTGAAACACACACAAAAATGTTTCTTTCCTTTTAGGGAAGAGTTGAAGGTGGAAAATTGGAGGCAAAAAATACAGTTTTCATAGCGTATGTTTAATTCTGCATATTTTTCATATGTTTCTTAATTTTGTTGAAATACATTTTTTTCAAGTTAGTCCAGTGATTTAAATGATTGACTGAAAGCCAGGCAATCAAAGAAGAATGCTTGGAACTAGATTCAGACTGTGCCAAATACTAGCCGTGATACACGGGGGATATTGTCTTTCTGGGACTCAATTTCTTCATCTATCAAATGGAGATAATAGTTCTTTATTTTAGAAATGCTGTGAGGCTTAGTTCATTCGTATATGTTAAGCACTTTAAAGAAAGATTGTCGGGGCGCCTGGGTAGCTCAGTTGTTAAGCATCTGCCTTCAGCTCAGGTCATGATCCTGGGGTCCTGAGATTGAGCCCCACATCGGGCTCCCTGCTTGGTGGGAAGCCTGCTTCTCCCTCTCCCACTCCCCCTGCTTGTGTTCCCTCTCTGGCTGTGTCTCTCTCTGTCAAATAAATAAATAAAATCTTTAAAAAAAAATAAAGAAAGAAAAATTGTCTATTATAAGCTAATAATTGTTAACTTTTTTTATTATCTCTCTTTTTTTTTTTTTTTCTGCTACCTATCTAAATAAGAAGATGGTTGAATACAGTAACCATCATCTGGAAACTTTTAACATCAAATTATTTTAAGCTGAATTTTAACTGTCTTGCCTCAAACTTATACCATTTCAACTTGTATATTCTTGGAGAGAGATAGAATATAATAATAATATAATAACAATATATATTATATGTAATGATAAATAATATATATATAATAACATATAAATTATTCCCTTTTGTGATCAACTTCTATAATTTACAGCAATGGTGGTAAACATCCATTGGGCTTTATGTATAATGTAATTACTTGGTTGAAAGAATTAAACTTTAACTTCATGCCACTATATTTTAATTGTTAATTTGCAAATATAAAATTTATTTAAGCCCTTTCATTTTAACTTGTTAGTTTTCTTTAGCTTGAATGAACTCAGAAATACTAAAATGGCCTGCATATTGATGAGGAAGTAGAAGCATCATTTATAGTTTTATAGTTCCTTTACCCATTTATATGTTTACCTACATACTGCTTCAAATGTAACTTTATTAATATACCTGTAAATCCAAATTAATTCATTGGTAATGATCTTTAATTGATAAATTTGTGTAGAGTAAGAAATACTGATTTTAGTGCTTTAAAAAAATGAGATTAAGTGGTTTTTTTGAGGGGAAAAAAACAGGTTTAGAAAATTTTTTATTGGCATGGCTGGGTGACTCAGTTGGTTAAGTGTCTGTCTTAGGCTGGGGTCATAATCCTGGGGTCCTGGGATTGAGCCCCACATTGGGCTCCCTGCTCAGTGGGGAGTCTGCTTCTCCCTCTCCCTCTGTCATTCCTCCTGCTTATGCTCTCTGTCAAATAAGTAAATAAAATCTTTTAAAAAAAAGAAATTTTTTATTATCGATTATTATTATTGACCATGTCCCATGGAATGGAAACAAGCTATTGAAAATGCAAGGTATAAATTCTTAACTATTTCTTTTTTTTAAGAGTTTATTTATTTATTTGACGGGAGAGAGACACAGTGAGAGAGGGAACACAAGCAGGGGGAGTGGGAGAGGGAGAAGCAGGCTTCCCGTGGAGCCGGGAGCCCGATGTGGGACTCGATCCCAGGACCCTGGGACCATGACCTGAGCCGAACGCAGACGCTTAAAGACTAAGCCACCCAGGTGCCCAAATTCTTAACTATTTCAAAATGGAAGAGAAAATAATAAAATATGTTACATATATAGCACTTCCAAATATGGTTTTCCTTTGGTTCATAAGCCAGTTTGTATGTTCTAAGAGTAAGAATTTTGCATTAGTGGCATGTTCTACTTAAGCAAACTAAATTTGTAAATGAATGAAGAAATCAATTCATATAATAGATATAGAGAACCCTAAATATGGAGTTGTTTTTCACATAATCCAAATATTATCAGGAATAATAGTTTATTAGGGTTTTCCAGAGAAACAAAACCAATAGGTGATGGAAGTAATTATCTATCTATCTATCTATCTATCTATCTATCTATCTATCTATCATCTATCTATCTATCATCATCGATCTTCTATTTATCTACTTATTTGTTACCTATTCATCTATTTATTTATAAAAATATGAAGATATTTACCATGAGATAAATTGGTTCACATGATTATGGGGGCTGAGGAGTCTTACGATTTGCTGTCTACAAACTGGAAGCCTAGGAAAGCTGGTTGTATCTTTTAGTCTCAGTCTGAAGGCCTGGGATTGTATGGTGTAATTACCAGTCCAAGAGTAGAACACCAGTATTCCAACTCATGCAGTTATTCAGAGAGAATTCAACTTTACTCTGCCTTTTTGTTCTATTCAGGCCTCCAGGAGAGTGGGTGACAACCACCCTCATTGAGAAGTGCTATCTGCTTTACTCAGTGTACCATTTCAAATACTCATCTTTTCTGGAAACACCCTCACAGTCAAACCCAGAAATAATGTTTAACCAGATACCTGGGTATCCCATGGTCCAGTGAAGTTGGTAAATAAAATTAACCATTATAAACAGTGTATTTTATTATTTTAAAGAAAGTACAACAGCATACAGTGTTAGAATTGAAAGGTATATGAAAGATTGTTTAATCAAACTCTATTTTTTTTTCCCCAATGAGAAAATGAGTTCTCTAACTGCTATTGTACGTGGACGCTCTGACTAGTAAGTAGCAGTGTCTGGACCATAATCTAGTTCCACTGTTTCTTCATAAACTCTTCTTTCTTTTATACTATATTGCCTTCAAGAAAAATATTTTTAATGGGGAGAATTTTAAGAGAATTTATGGTGAGAGAGGAGTTTGTAACAATATGCATCTTTGTACATTTTCATGCCTCAGTTATAAAATGGAGGTAAATATTTGTGCTAATTTCAAAGGTAGAAAGTTAAAAGTATAAAACATTTAGCATAGAGCCTGATGGATGTTAAGCCCTCGATAAAATGTGAACTCTTATTCTGACATCTTGAAGAAATTGTTTTACTCTATCACGTAATTTCTGTTTTTCTATTCCTTTACATTTTCTCTGGAATCAAATTACCATTCACACTTCCAGTATACTTTTTTTTTAATCAATCCTAACCCTAAATGAGACTTCTGAAGAGTTGCTTACATGCCATAATTCCTCTCTTCATTGTTAAGATCACATTCCTAAGGACTTTAAACTCACCATACTTAAAAGTGCTTTAATATCCGTAGAGATTAGCAATGACCTTGTCTAACCACAGGCCTCTTGCTTAGAAGTAGATACAGTTACATTAGAAATATGTATTTTCGCATATAGACTATGTAAGCCTATAAATAGAAGATTTCCTCATATTTGTAGCCAGAGTACACAATCTTAGAAAATCTGTTACATCTTACAAAATTTAACTGGGAACATAGTATATGCCAAAATTGTGCTTGGAGTTTTCATATATATCACCTTATTTTTTCTTAAGATTTTTATTTATTTATTTGAGAAAGAGAGAACAGGTCGTAGGGAAGGCAAAGGGAGAGAGAGAGAGAGAGAGAGAGAGAGAGAGAAGGAGACTCCCTGCCGAGCAGGAAGCCTGATGCGGGGTTCAATCCCAGGTCCTGGAGATCATGACCTCAGCAGAAAGCAGCCACTTAACCAACTGAGCCACCCAGGTGCCCTAATATATCACCTTATTTAATGGCTCCAGCATCCTTATGCTTTGAACTTTTTTCTTTAATTTCCCTTTCTTTTTCCTCCCCCTTTCTTTCTTTCCTTCCTTTCTTCTTTTTTTTCTTCTTCCTTCTTTTCCTATAGTCATCATTCTGGAAATACGTTTCAGCCTTAATATGTATGTGTTAGGGGATGTATTATATGTATATATCTTCCAAGAGAGTTTTAGAATATTGAATAGATTTCTACAATTAAAATTACTTTGCAATATAATTTTTTCCTCATATTTGTATCTGTAAATGTATCTGTAAGGCATAATGGATAACTATAGGTAGTAATGTCTAAGGGTGCCAGGGGACATTAAGGAGAAATTTCACAAAAATAGTAGTAACCAGTGTATGAGAGTGGTTTTGGATCCTCAGGTTATCACCTACAAACTATATGATCTTAGATGAGTTATTTGATCTTTCTGAGACCAATTTTGCTCATTTTTAAATCGGAAAAAAATAATACCTGGGAAGACTGAAATAACAATTAAAAATAATTTGGCTAATCTAATTTAGGGCATATGGTTTCCTCAGTGCAAAGCAAAATATAAGAAGTTTGGCTAAGAAATTGTATGATAAAGCACATGGAGAAATTTAAGTTGTTAATTCTAGGTCATAGAATGATGAAGATTTAAGTCTGATTTTCTGTACTCTAAGAGTAATATTCTTTCCATTCCACCAGAGTACCCCTATTTGTAAGGAGCACTGGTCAGTTTTGTCTTATAAAATTATTAAATTATTCTTATATATAGCACAACTGCAACTATCACACACACACATGCAATAAGCGTGCATTAAGATGTTAATAATTTTAGTTAATAGTTTTCTCTGGTTTAAAATAGAATTATCTACATGGTAATTAGAGGAAAATGTTTCTCTAGTAGATAAAAATAACATATACCATTAGTAGGAAAACAAGCAGGTGTGTTATTTTCTTACAGCTCTTTTAAGTAATGTCGTACATAATGTATTTTTATTGCAAAAAAAATAAAAACAAAAGAAGCATAGTTTTGTTACTGTTTGTCAATTTCCATGCATGACTGCCAGAAGGTAATTGTAATCTTTAGGTAAGAAGTTAAAAACATATCCTCAAGGAATTGCTAAGAAAGTGTCTCTTATTTACAAATAAAAACATTAAAGTATTTTAAGTATAAAGAATATTCTGAAGTTCAGCCTCAAAAAGAACAACTAGCAAATGGAGAATATCATGGATGTCATCAAATATTGTTTGCACCATACTTCTCAGTGGAATAAAGAAACCACTAAGTAAAATAATTGCCTTGAGGAATACTATTTTACAGTTAAAGGACAAAGGTTTCTAAATTAACAACACTAACAATACACACACACACACACACACACACACACACACACACCCCTTATTTTGGTACACCTAAATGAATGACAGATGACATTCAAATCTTAATCATGAAAATTTTAGGACACCAGAGATAAAGGTTTGTGAGAGAAAAACCAAGAGAAATGTCATATACAAAGGATGAAAAATAAGAATTTTATTGTACTTTTCATAAAAAAAGGAACCGAAGTAATGCCTTTCCTTAAGGAAAATTATCCTCAATCCAGCACTCTACACTCAGTCAAAAACAAAAAAGAAGAAGAAGAAAGGTGAATCTAATAAGATGCCACTTATACTTAGATATTTTTAGGGGTGGCTCCAATTATATTTTCTGATATTTGAGGTTTTAAACTGTGTCTTCCATTCACTCTTGCTGAGAGGCCTATTGGAAAATGATCTCCACCAAAAGGAGGACTCACATAGAGAACTAATATGTGTGGTCCACGAAACAAGGATCCAACTGAGAAGTGAGGCAAAAGGAATAGGCAGGATGATATGTGTAGGAAGTTCCAGCAAGACAGTTGGGTGTCCATCTGGAAAGAAGTCAGTCCAGATTGCAGAGATTGAAGATGGAAGTCTACAGGGGGAAGTGAACAAGCAAAAAAAACAAAAATAAAAACAAAACCAAAATGATTACTTGTTGTATTTCACCATATTGATAGGGGTTTTATATTTAGTTCCAGAGCTTTGAGTAAAATTGATAATTTGGGCATCATCAAACTAAGATCTGCTTTATAAAAGATACTCTTGAGAGAATGAAAATTTAAGCTACAGACTGAGAGAAAATACTTGCACATCATATATCTGGCAGAGGATTTGTATGTCAAGAATGTAAACCATTCTCAAAATTCAATTATAAACAAACAAACAGCCCTATTAAGAGTAAGCAAAAAATTTAAACAAATACTTTAAATAATATATGCAGATGGCAAATAAGCCTGAAAGAGATGCTCAAAATCATTAGTAATTACATTAAACCATAATGAGATATGTGTTAGAACTACTAAAATTAAAGACTTATCATACCAAATGTTGGAGATGGTTTGGAGTAACTGGAACCTCAAAAACTGCTGATGAAAAGGTATGATGGTAAAACAATTTTGGAAAACATTTGGCAGTTTCTTAAGAAGTTAAACAGGCACCAACCATATGAATCATCCATTTCACTCCTAGGTATTCAGATATGATCAATAAAAATGTATTTCCACACAAAGTCTTGTACTTTAATGTTTAATGTAGCTTTATTTGTAATAGACAGTACCTGGAAACAACACCAGTGCTCATCAACAGCTGAATGGATAACCAAATTGTGCTATATCCATATAATGTTGGAAGTATACAAAACCCTTTGCTTAGATGGTAGATAATCACTAGCATATCTGAAAATTCAGTAAAAAAAAAAAAAATCAGTAAAATTCAATGTAGACTTTGGGTTATAGCCCTGACATATAAAGTAAAGCTGAACAAAATGAAAATCAATGACTTTTTTGGACCTATCAATAAACAGGTTGCAGTGGAAACTGCCACCCTGAAATCTGGAGAGATGGGTAAATAAGGAGAGTCATAACAGAATCCTCTAACTTATAGCCCCAGCCACTGGAGGCATACACTGATAGGAACTTTAAATGGCAATTTTAATGAATTGCTAAAGGCTAAGTGTGGACTAGTATGAGAAGAAACTCCTGGAAGCCACAGCCTTAGGTAGGCCCCCACAATTTCATGGATTTTACCTTCAACATATCTACCAAGTTCTTACTATAAATATCTGAGAATGATCCCTTGAGACCCAGGTAATGGGAGGGGAAGAGTAATCCTTTTGAAATAAACCCAAACCTTCTTTATGGCCAAAGCCTAGTTTCCAGGCGGAAAGTTTTACCATAGTCTTGTTTCACAGCTATGGATAAAGACATCCCTCACATTCCAGCCCCCTCTAGCTTTCCTTTCTCACTTAAGAGGGGCAAGTTATATAAGGAGAATCATTTGTCAAGGCTAAAGATTAAGTCACAGACTCAATAAAATATTGAGATTTAACTTGAAGATTATAGAATGCTTGTCCTCCCTTACACACTAACACCAAACCAACAGACCTTCAGTATAAATACCAGGTTACATCTGAAATAGCTGCAAGAATCAGATGTTCTCTGTAAGGAGTACTTACAAAAGTCCAAAGTCAAGAGAGAAGACAAAAAGTCACTAAAGGAATTTGAAGCTATTGACACCTATAGGTTTAGCAAACACTAAATAAAGCCCAAGTGCTAGTCAGATATATGAAGACTGTCACACTGAAGGCCCATTTACATCAGTTCTTATTATCCAATAACAATATGTTTGGGTTTCAACAAAAATTGCAAGGCCTTCCAAAAGGCAAGAAAAAAAAAACACAGTCTGAAGAGACAACAAAAAAGATCCAGGGATCTCAGAGAACACTAAGCAAAATAAATACAGAAAAACAAGCAAACAAAGAAAACCTCTTGGCATTGTCATATTCAAACTGCAGAAAATGACAAGGAGAATCTTGAATGAAGTAAAGAGGGAAAAAAATCACCTCACAAGGTGAACAATGATAAAAATTAATTTCTTAACAGAAACTATGCAAACAAGAAGAGATGCAGTGATATAAAGAGTTAAAAGAAAAATCCTGCAGCAGTTAAGATGGTGGGGTAGTAGAAGGACCCTATGCTTGCTTCATCCCTCGAACACAGCTAGATAAATATTAAATCATTTTGAACACCCAAGAAATCTGAGGACTGAGAGAACAAGCTTCAAAAATAGAAGGAGAAAAGAGGCCACATCGTGGAAGGAAGGAGGTAAGGAGATGTGATTTGGGGAAGAGAAGAACTGCAGGTGCTGCAGAGGGGAGGGAATTCTGATCACAAAGAGAGGAGAGAAAGAGAGAGACTGAGCAGCATACAAAGGATTGTGCAAGAAAAAACACTTCCCCAAAACCATTGACTGGGAAAATGAGAGGGACTTTGGAAAGTTCTCAGCCATTATTTCCTCAAATATTTCTTCAGTCTTAGTCTCTCTTTCTTCACCTTCTGATGTTCCAAAACACGTTGCACTTTTAAAATGATCCTACACTTCCTTGATATGCTGCTTTTCTCCCCATCATTTTCCTCTTTCAGTTTTAATATGGGAAGTTTCTATTGCTATATTTTCAAGCTCACTGATCTTTCCTCAGTTTTTCAGCTGTGTCCAGTCTACTAAGGAATCCATCAAAGTCTTCTTTATTTCTGTTAGTGTTTTGTGTTGTTTTGTTTTATAATTTCTAGCATTTCTTTTTGATTCTTTCTTAGAGTTTCCATCTCTCTGTTCACATTACCCACATGTTCTTGCATTATTTCTTTCTTTTCCATTAAAGCTTTTAACATATTATTCATAGCTATTTTAAATTATCTGTATAATTTTAACATCTGTGTCATATCAGAGTTTGGATCTGATGCTTGCTTTGTCTCTTCAGACTGTGTTTTTTTTCTTGCTTTGGGGAAGAGAAGAACTGCAGGTGCTTTGGGGAAAAGAAGAACTGCAGGTGCTGCAGAGGGGAGGGAATTCTGATCACAAAGAGAGGAGAGAAAGGATTGTGCAAGAAAAAACACTTCCCCAAAACCGTTGACTGGGAAAATGAGAGGGACTGATTATTGCAAGTTTTTACAAGCAGTGGCATTCAAAGACTGAAGGTTTAGAAGTCCACGCCATCACCTGAAGGAGCTGACAGGTGTAGTGGTACTCCTATGAAGAAGGAGGGCAGAAGCCTGGGAAAAGATAGTGTGGTCTGAGGATCCCCAAGATTGCTCTGAGAGAGACAGTTTCTCTTCTTGGAGTGCATTTGGGAGAGGTGGCACTACCTCTCCAGGGACAAAAGGCCAGTGGGTGCCATTTTGCTGCCCTGCTCATTAGCATAGGAGCAGATGCAGCTGCTGAGGACAGCTAACCTGGAGGTGGGCTTTTTGCTGTGCTTCACCATAAACTTCAAGCCCCTGTGTGTTCCTGAAACTGCCCTTCTGGGACAAACCTGCTCCAGTAACAGCCTGGTAAGACTTTCCCCCAGAGGATCAGCATGGGTCTATGCTGCACTGAGTCCCTAAAATTTGGAGTTTTGAAAACCAGCCAGCACATCGGAGGTAAAACACAAGAGCACTGTGCCACCAGGTGGGCAGATGGCTTGGACACAGACAGGGTAAAGGCAAGGATCTAACAGTTGCCTGGGACACATGAGGGCTTGCTCTTCTGTGAGGGCTTCTTGAACAGTGGTGGGCATGAACTCCACTCTCCACGGAGGAGGGAGCAAGCTGACACCATTTTTACCCCCAACCATCAGCACAGATTGACTTTAGGAAGCAGCAGAGTGCCCACAGTGGATGCCTGAGCTGATTACACCAAGCCCTGCCACCTTGTGCTCTGCATGTGCTTCTTTACTAGGGCGAGTTGCCTGAGAGTCAGAGCAGCAGTGGACCCCTTCCCCAGAAGACCAGCACAAACCCCCTGCATGCACCAAGTATGCTGATCAAATAGGGCTGTAAAGCTTTAGCTGTAGTGGAAACAGGATCTAGCTTCTTTTAACAAGCCAACCAAAACACACCTAGTGAAAAACTCACCACACAATGGACAAGGTCCAAACACTCCCCACCACAGGCAAGGAGAAACTCTGCAGAAGACTGACTGGAGGGAAAAAATAGCCAAAATACAACATCAGAGTGCACACAGCATACACCAGAAACACTTCCTGAAGCGCCAGGCCCTGGACAATATATGAGCTCTTCTTAATATAGCTATTACTCTCAGAAGCAGGAAACATGACATGCTTTCCTTACAAATGGAAGGCAGAGACCAAGATAAAAATGCCAAGATGGAAGAATTCATCCCAAAAGAAAGAACAAGAAAAGGTCATGGCCAGAGATCTAATTGAAACAGATATAAGTAATATGCCTGAACAAGAATTTAAAACAACAATCATAGGGATACTAGCTGGGTTTGAGAAAAGGATAGAAGACACCAGGGAGTCCTTTACTGCAGAGATTAAAGACCTAAAAACTAGTCAGGCTGAAATAAAGTGTTATAACCAAGATGCTAAACTGACTGGATGTAATGACCATAAGGATGGAAGAATCAGAGGAACAAATAAATGATATAGAAGATAAAATTATGGGAAAAAATTAAGCTGAAAAGAAGAGGGAAAGAAAAATACTGGATCACAAAGTTAGACTTAGAGAACTCAGTGACTTCATAAAGTGTAATAACATTTATATCATAGGAGTCCCAGAAGAATAAGAGAGGGAAAAGGAGTTACAAGGTTTATTTGAGGAAATTATAGCTGAAAATTTCCCTAATTTGGGGAGGAAAACAGACATCCAAATCCAATAGGTACAGAGAACTCCCACCAAAATCAACAAAAGCAGGGAAACACCAAGACATATTGTAGTAAAATTTGCAAAATACAGAGATAAGGAAAAAATCTTAAAAGCAACAAGGGAAAAGAAATCCTTAACTTACAAGGGAAGACCAATAAAATTAGCAGCAGACTTATCCACATAAACTTGGCAGGCCAGAAGAAAGTGGTATAATATATTCGATGTGCTGAATGGGAATATTTATGCAACTAAGGATACTTTATCCAGCTAGGCTGTCATTCAGAATAGAAGGAGAGATAAAGAATTTCCCAGACAAACAAAAACTAAAGTAGTTTGTGACTACTAAACCAGTCCTGCAAGAAATATTAAAAGGGACTCTTTGAATGGGAAAGAAAAATGAAAAGCAAAGAAGACTAGAAAGGAACAGAAAATATCTATAGAAACATCTTTACAGATAATACTATGACATTAACTTCTTATCTATGAATAATCACTCAATGTAAATTAACTAAAAGCTCCAATCAAAAGTCATAGGGTATTAGAATGGATAAAAAAAAAAAAAAAGACCCATTTTTATGTTGACATAAAGACACCTACAGAGTGAAAGTGAGCGGATGGGGAATTATTTATTATGGTAATGGACATCAAAAGAAAGCTGGAGTAGCCATTATAATATCAGACAAACTAGATTTTAAACCAAAGACTGTAACAAGAGATGTGGAAAGGCACTATATCATAATAAAGGCTCTATCCAACAGGAAGATCTAACGATTGTAAATATTTATGCCCCCGATGTGAAAGCACCCGAATATATAAAACAATTAATAACAAACATAAAGAAACTCATTAATAATAATGCAATAATAGTAGGGAAATTTAACACCCCACTCATAGCAATGGACAGATCATCTAAGCAGAAGATCCAAAAGGAAACAATGGCTTTGAATGACATACTGGACCAGATGGACTTAACAGATATATTTAGAACATTTCATCCTAAAGCAGCAGCAGAGCACACATTCTTTTCAAGTGCACATGGGACATTCTCCAGAATAGATCACATACTGGGTCCACCCTCAACAAGTACAAAAAGATCGAGATCATACCATGCATATTTTCAGACCACAAGGCTATGAAATTTGAAGTCAACCGGAAGAAAAATATTGGAAAGGCCACAAATACATCAAGATTAAAGAACATCCTCCTCAAGAATGAATGGGTTAACCAGGAAATTAAGGAAGAAATTTAAAAAAATACATTGAAACAAATAAAAATGAAAACGTGACAGTCCAAAACCTTTGGGATGCAGCAAAAGTGGTCCTAAGAGGGAAGTGTATACCAATACTGGACCTTCCTTACTCAGCAGGAAGGTCTCAAATACACAACCTAACCTTAAACCTAAAGGCGCTTGAAAAAAAAAAAAAAAAACAGCAGATAAAGCCTAAAGCCAGGAGAAGGGAAATAATAAAGATTAGAGTAGAAATAAGTGATATAGAAACGAAAAACCCAGTAGAACAGATCAATGAAACCAGGAGCTGGTTTTCTGAAAAAAATAATTAAATTGATTAATCCCTAGCCAGACTTATCAAAAAGAAGTGTTAGGACCCAAATAAATAAAATCACCAATGAAAGAAGAGAGATCACAACCAAAACCATAGAAATACAAACAATTATAATAGAATATGATGAAAAACTATAAACTATATGCCAACAAGTTGAGGAAACTGGAAGAAATGAATAAATTCCTAGAAACATATAAACTACCAAAACTGACACAAGAAGAAATAGAAAATTTGAACAGATCCATAACCAGCAAAGAAATTGAATAAATAATCAAAAAAATACCCAAACAAACAAAAGTCTAGGGCCAGATAGCTCCCCAAGAGAATTCTACCAGATATTTAAAGAGTTAGTACCTATTCTTCTCAAACTGTTCCAAAAAATAGAAATGGGAGGAAAACTGCCAAACTCATTCTATGAGACCAGCATACATTGATTTTAAAACCAGACAAAGACCCCACTAAAAAGGAGAATTGCAGGTCAATATTTCTGATGCAAAAATTCTCAACAAGTTACTAGCAAATCAAATTCAATAGTATATTAAAAGAATTATTCACCATGATCAAGTGGGATTTATTCCTGGGCTGCAAGGGTGTTTCAATACTCACAAGTCAATCAATGTGATCCACCACATTAATAAAAGAAAGGATAAAAACCATATGATCCTCTCAGCAGATGCAGAAAAAAAAAAAAAAAAAAAACATTTGACGAAGTATAGCATTCATTCATGAACCATCAACAAAGTAGGGATAGAGGGAACATACCTCAACATCATAAAGGCCATATACGAAATACCCACAGCTAGTATCATCCTCAATGAGGAAAAACTGAGAGCTTTTCCTCTATGGTCAGGAACAAGACAGGGATGTCCACTCTCACCACTGTTATTTAACAAAGTGCTAGAAGTCCTACCCTCAGCAAGCAGACAACAACCACAAAATACATAAAAGTCATCCAAATCAGCAAGGAAGAAGTAAAACTTTCACTATTTGCAGATAACATGATACTCTATGTAGAAAACCCAAAAGACTCCACCCCAAAACTGCTAGAACTGATATAAAAATTCAGTAGTCACAGAATACAAAATTAATGAACAGAAATCCAGGGCATTTTTATATACTAATAATGAAGCAACAGAAAGAGAAATTAAGAAAACAATCCCATTTACAATTACACCAAAAATAAGAAGATACCTAGGAATAAAAATTTAAAAAAGAAAAAGAATAGTCTTGCTAACCTAGAATTCTATACTAAATAAAATTATACTTAAAGAGTGAAAGATAAAGACTTTCTCAGACCAACAAAAACTGGGGAAATTCATTGCAGACAAATGCATCATTCAAAAAATGCTAAAAAGAAGTTTGTTAGGGAGAGTGAAATGATACAGGTCAGAAACTCAGATCCACAAAGAAAGGAAGAGAATCAGAGAAGGAATAAATAAAGATAAAATGCAGTCCCTTATTTTTCTTATTTTTAATTGATTTAAGAATAACATTCAAAGTAATAATAGTAGCACTGTATGGGGTAATTAACAACATATGGATAATGAATGACAACATTATCACAAGGGACAGAGGGAGAAATGGAGTATATTCTCACAGAAGGTACGGGTGCTACACATAAAAAGAATACCTTTTTTTAAAGATGGCATTGGTTAGCTAAAAATATAAACTTTATGGCAAGCAATAAACTCTAGGGCAAGCAATAAAAATGTATTATAAGAAGTATAATTTATGTTCTAAAAAATGAGATAAAAATAATTATATTAATACTCAAAATCAGAGCATACAGAAAAAGAGTCCTCTGGCAATGAATGAAATACAGCGACAAAAAAGACAGAGCTTACTAGAATGGAGAAACACAAAACAAGACTTGTTTATATGTTGTCTACAAGAAACTCATTTAAATATAAAGACTCAGATAGGTTAAAGTAAAGTGATGGGTAGAGATATACCGCATTACTACAAATCAAAAGAAAGCTGGAGTAGCTAGATTAATTACAGATAAAGCAGTCTTTATAACAAGGGAAATTATAGAGATAATGAGGTATACTAGATAATAACATAGGGGTCAATTCTCCAAGAAGACATAACAGTCTTTAATGTGCCTAATAAGTGTTTCAGATATTTTAGGCAATAGCTGATAGAACTGACAGGAGAAAGAGAAAACAAATACTCCTGTCAGTAATCCATAAGTCAAACATGCAAAAACCTAATAAAGTTATGGCTGACCACTTCAAAACTATCAATAAACTTGATCTAATTGGCATTTACAGAATATCTCATCCAACAATAGGAGAAGGCACATTCTTCTTGAGTACACATGGAGAGTTCAGCAAGATAGATCACATTCTAGGTTTTAAAACACACCTAAACAAATTTTAAGGAATGAAATTGTACAAAGTATATTCTCAGGCCACAATAGAATAGAACTAGAATTCAATACCAGAAAGATAGCTGAAAAATGTGCAAATATTTATAAATTTAGCAATTCACTTTTAACAAACACATTGGTCAAAGAAGTCTCAAGAAAAATTGAAAATATTTTGAACTAAATGAAAATGAAAATGCAGTTTATCAGACGTGGTGAGATGCATCAAAACCAGTGCACAGAGGAAAATGTATAACATCAAATTCATATATTAGAAAAATAAGAAAGATCTATAATCAGTAAGTTTCCACCTTAAGATATTTGATAAAGAAGAACAATTTTAACCTAAGTGAACATAAGAAAAATAGTAAAAATTAGAGCAGACATCAATACAATTAAAAATAAGAAAACATTAAAGAAAATCAAAAGCAGAAATTCATTCTTTGAAAGGCCAATATAATTGGTAGACACCAGCCAAGGAAAAAAGAGAGAAGACACAAATTAGTAACATTATAGATAAAATAGAGGTCATCATTATTATTCTTATGAACATTAAGAGGATGATAAAGCAAACAAGTTTATGCCGCAATATTTGATAAGTTAGATAAAATGAAAAATATATGTATAAATATATATATAACATGTATAAAATATAAAATATATGAAATATTATATATATAATTTGGTATCATAGAAGTAATTTCTTGAAAAAATAGATTAAAGAATTGATTGTATATTCTATCGGGAGTTGGGTAGAACAAGTAATAGTTTTTAGAGTTGAGGGCTGTGTTTACTTCATAACGTCCTCATGAAATCATTTTAATGACTTAAATTATTCTTTTTTAAACTTTAGTAATAATAAAACAAAATCTTAATAAGGATTAATAAATTTTAACATGTTCAAGAAAATATTCTACATGTTTGTCACTTTTAATAGAGAGCACTTTGTCTTGTATATGTTAGGGTCACATAATAGTTGGCTATCTGAATTATTTTATCTTTTCTATGTCTGTGTTTTAATTCTTTTTCACTTTCACAATATCTGTTCAGTTTAGGGTTCCTTTTTTCAAGCACCTTTATTGTGGCTTCTAATTTTCCTCTTTCTTGACTTTACCTTTCCTTTAATTTCCTTAAACCATTTAGAAATATGAATCATCTTGTTTTAGCTCTATGACTTTTTTTCAAGTAAATTATATTGTAAATAGAACCACTTTGTTAGTTAAGAGTAAATATCCTAAATTCTGTAGTTCTGGTTTGTCTTTCAAAAACTGTAATTTACAATTTTTATTTTAACATAGAAGGTGGGAATATTACAAACAGTATTACAACCTAATGGTAGGGCCGTGTCCAGGTCAGTGATGTCCACTACAGCTACTATTTCCTCGTTTTGACATTTAGATCCTCAAAGGACGTGGGCCTCCAACAGGATACCAGGATACATAAAAATCATTTATCCAAGACCTCAGCAAGGGATAATTATAACTCTAGCACATACTAAAAGATGTAGGAAAGTCTACCACGTCTATGGTATTTAACATTTTCAAGGAATAAATTTTAGAAAGCAAGGATTGATACCTAAAAGGGGAAAAATAGTTTCAGTTCTCAAAACGTGTTTTGGCTATGAGCTACATATAGCCTCTGGGTTTTCATGTATTTTACAGAGAGAGACACAGCGAGAGAGGGAACACAAGCAGGGGATGTGGGAGAGGGAGAAGCAGGCTTCCTGCGGAGCAGGGAGCCTGATGCGGAGCTCGATCCCAGGACCCCGGGATCATGACCTGAGCTGAAGTCAGACGCTTAACGACTGAGCCACCCAGGGGCCCCTGGGTTTTCATATATTTTAATCATGTAAATTTCAATTAAAAAGGTGACTATTTTAAAACAACAAAAAGCATTTCTTTAAAAATTTTTATGGAAGCTCAAATGTATAGACAATGGAAAGGAAGTTTCACCTAATTTAAAAAAGGAAAAGAGATTGAATCTATAAAATAATACTCTAAATTAAATAAGATGAGAAAGGAAGTCTAAAATAAGGCATGATCTGGGTTGTGGGAGTGGCTCAGTTGGTTAAGCGTGTGCTTTTGGCTCAGGTCATGATCCCAGGACCTTGGGATCTAGTGCCACATCCAGCTCTCTGCTCAGTGGGGAGCCTGCTTCTGCCTGCAGCTCTGCCAGCTTGTGCTCTCTCTCTCTCTATCTTTCTCAGATAAATAAATAAAATATTTTAAAAAATAATAAGGCATGATTTATCCAAATTTTGATTTTATAAAACCATTTCTGTTTCCTAAAAGCAAATAATCACATTGGTGAAGGTATGATGCTATTATTATCACCATTTTCTGCTTAACATTAATATTTTTAATTTCTAGATAATGATAATCTTGCTGAGAATATTTTAAAAACTTGGAGTATTACTAGATAGCTTCTGATTCATTAGAATATATTCTGATGTATCAACAACAATCTGTACCTTTCACAATATCATATATGAAATGAAATGTTTTGATACAATTTAACTACAAGATATAGCAAAGTTAATACAGAATTCATAATACTAATTAAAATGATCATCCTTAAAGTGATAACTCCTTTATATTATATATTAAGTTAGTTACCAAACATCATTCATTCTTCACTTGAGTTACAACACATTTCTTTCCATTTCCATTACCACTTTGGATACTGATGTTATACACTAAGTAGATTATGACAAGTATAATTTAGATGGTCCCCTGAGATGTATTTTTTCTTCATTGAACTAGAAAGCATTCTAGCAAAATATATGATCTCAGCCATGAGATAGGACTTACGATCTTGAATGAGGTAAATAATGAACCTTGATGTGATCATTTAAATTTTTGTTTTAATCATCTACAAAACGAGAATAAAATAGTGATACTATTATGTTCTGATTACTTAGGTTGTACTGAAAGCTACACACACACAGGCACACACACAGACATGGTGAGGCTATTGAAAAATATTTTCTAGTCTAGGTTACTTAGAGAAAACCTATTTTAATTCACAGAAGACAAACTCTATTTCTTATAAGTACTCTTCAGTAATAACCACTTACAAATGCTGAAACGTATTCTTTGAGCATGTGGAACAAAAAGGAAAATAGTTTTAAAATAATGACAGACAATTTAATTCCTGGCCATTTCAGCATGATAAAAATAGTTTCATAAAATTATACATTTATACCTAATGAAAATGAGCAGGAAAAAAGTTCTGACCTTACTTCATCCCCAAACCTAATCCTTTATCATTCTTCATTCCTAAATTCATCCTTGAGATGCACTGTCTTATGGCTCGTTCCACCTTCTAACATCACTGACCCCTACACATTCCTGATATTTATTGCATTCTTGACTTTCTTTAGTTTAAAATAATATAAAGGTGAAGGATAGAAGTAAAATGATTTTTAGGGAATAGAATGAAAATGCATTTTTGCACACTATTTCCTGTGAATAGGTACTTGGTGAATACATATCACAATATGAAGACACACGTGAAGGGGTACCCAACATAAAGTTTTGAGGCCAAACAAAGCTTTTTATAGGAACTGAAGTCTAAAATGAGATTTTTAACTCCCCTTTGGTGACTTCTTTATTCACTTTTCTTTCTTTCATATACTTTTTTTTTCCCCCAAGGAGTTTTCACCATTGGATTTTTCTCTTACTCCTGTAAACCCACCATCTCACTCTAATCTTTCTGTTCCTATCACATCAATTAAACTGCATCTTAATGATCAAATTTAGTAAAATCACTTCCTAATTTAAATAAGTACTAACTAAAAATTCTTGAAACCTTTCCCTCCTTTGTTTTCCTTAACAAAATGCAGTTATTTTGAAATATCTTCTGTCACTTTGAACATCACTGTTCTTCAGGATCTGTCATTTTTCACCTAAATCCCTTTGCTTAATCTCATGTCCTCTTGGAAATCATGTCCTGAATATTCTTCTTCCTAAATTGGTAATCTCTTCTCCATTGATTTTCCCTCAGATTTAATTTTAAAATTTATCATTTTCCCCTTTTCTGGACTCCCTGCTAGAATTTTCATCTTCCATGATGCTGATAGTTATATTGACCTTTCTAAAACATCTTTTGCCCTCCTCCCACAATTTCAGTCCAATCTGTGGTGTCCAAAATGTGCTGTGTCACTCTCTAGAGGTCAGGAACAAAACATTAGAATTTTTATATCTGTTCATTCTATCTCCTACATTCCTAATTCTCAATTTGCGTATGTTTCATCAGTTATAATATTTAATTTATAAAAATAAAGCTCTTTATTTTGGAAACCATACTCATAATGGGGTAAAAATGAAAAAGATCACTGTTTTGTGGAATCAGCTACACATTCATTAAAGTTTACACAGTTCATGATATTATGTATTGAGCACAATGCAAATAGGCACATTATATTCAGATTGTTCTTTGTTTATATAAAATGGATTTGTGTGAATCTCTTTCCTTATTTTTTAAAGGAGGTCATTTAAGATGATTTCTAAATGTGAATGGAAGAAAAGTTACCTATGTTTTATTAACTATTGAATATGTTGAGCTTTATATTTAAAGTAACTAAACTACAAAAGTAGTACAGCTCAGTAGATTTTCCTGTGAAATAGTATCCCGGTAGCATTGCTGCAAAGTAATATTATGGTTGTAATTATGCTATGAATGGCTCCATCATAGTCCCTGGATTTCTAGACTTCTTGAATCATGAATTTAAAAGGTGACAATATCACATGGAACGATCATGATTCCTGATTTCAAATCTTAAACACATGTGAAAATATATGTGTGCATGCATGTGTGTGTGTGTGTGTGTGTTTAGAAGTGAACAGAATGTCCTTTGACTTGCTACTTTGGACAGAATTTTAACAGTGTCTTTATAAGTGAAAAACTGCGTCCATACCATTGCCTTTTGAGTCTAAATTATAGCTCCTTATTTAAATTTATCCATATGTGATGTTTATATTAATCATTATCCTAATAAAATCCAAAGTATTTTGTATTCAACATATATAGAAGCAAATTGACCTCATAGAGATTTTTTTAGCTTCTATTTTTATTTATTTAAATTTTCTGAGACAGAAATGCAACTATCAAGTGATTTTCTCTTACAAAATATAAATGCACAATAATTAGGGACCCAGAGAATTCTGAGAAGCACGGGATTAGCCATGCAGTAATGCGAGCTCACATCTGCAGCTAGTCTAAAAATGTCACACAGACCTAATTCTGCTTCAATGCAAATGAAATTTGTTTCTGAGTATTTCAGTGTGGAAATAAATTGGTGACTGAGTTTGTTTAAACCCATTTACTACTGAATTTTTTATTTTATATTTTTCAACTAGGCTACTGGGGAAATAATGCACCTGTGCAGATTTATACTGCTATAAATTTGTGATTTACAGCTACAAAAGTATTTCAATATTGCCTAGTGATCCTTCTATTTTTTCCTAATGAACATGCTCTCACATTTTCCTCACTGTTCACTTCAAGTCTTGTCCATTCTTGTCTTTCTTTCAAACTCACCATTTCCCTAATTGTCCCCTATTTTACAAGAAAATAGAAGATCCCACAAGGTAAAATCCTCAGATTTCTTCCACCACAGTCACAACCTTAATAATCTACAATAAACTTCTTTCTTTTCTCCTACTTGAACTGTATTCATTGACATATATTTTCTTCCATACTGCTTTATTATCTCCCTATGTATACTTTCCTCATGATTTAAACAAGATCAAGTCTTTTTCATTTAAAACAATTTTCCAACAACTTCACATACATATTGAAATATTAAAAAAATGTGATTAATGTAATCAGATTTAGAACTCCAGCCCAGTTTTCTCTCCTATGCTTTCATCTGTATATGCCAGAAATCTGAATACTTCTACAAAGATATCGTTCCAGTACACTTCAAATTTGGTGTATGTTTAAGTGATTGTGACATATCCTTACCCCTTGCCATCTTGTTTCTGTATCTGGTCCTCCTGGATTTCTTTCCCTCTCCTTAGTTAGGTCAGCAGCCTTAAAGACCTTATAATTATATAAGGTATACTATTATATATAATAGTATAATTCTACTATTTCAATATTTCTGGATTCCACCAGTGTTGTTATATTTCTGCTGCCTCTGTATTAATCAAGCCATCACTGTTGTTTCTCTAGATTAGTACGACTGACTCCACAAATGTCTCGACTCTCCCAATTGTGTCCACCAAGCCATCACCCACCCTTCCAATAAACTGTCATTAAAATAAAATTTGCTGTTACTAATCCCTACATAAAACTTTAAGATTTTATTTTATAAAAATAAATAAAATAAAATAAAATAAAACCAAGAGGTTCCAAGAGGTTCTCCATTGCCCTCAGATAAAATGTGAGCCCTTGTTGATAATGCCTTCCCCTTCTTAATATAGTCTCTCTCTAAATCAAGAGCTTATATTTTATCATGATTTATTTTTCCTCTACACTTAGAAGCTCAACTTCTCTTACTTATTCAGAAGTATCCAATGTCATACTCATCTCAAATCTTTAGATAGATATTTTCTCCTAGAATACTCTTCCCTTGACAGTTTTCCCAGGTGATTTCATTTTACTGTTCAAGCTTTCTCTTGTGTCCTATTAATGTCCCTGCTACATATTCTCAGAGTTCTCTAGACTATTATTTTCATAATTAATGATGTTGCTTGCCTAATAATTCTGTTTCCTTCATTAAGTTCTTAGTTTTTCACGTTGATATCCGTTTCACTTGGTCACTGATGAATTCCTCGTGCTTAGCATATTACTTTGCACATAGATTGGGATCACATATATTTGTTTAAAGTATTCTTAAATCTTAGCAAGATTATTCATTTATATTCAGAAGTTATGACTAACATATTTGAAATGAACATGATCATTCATAACTTTTAATTCTAGGAAAGTTATAATTTTACCTTTTCCATATGCATATTTTAAGGTAATATATTACTTATATGAATTTATATTTTATAGATTTATAATACTTACAACTGAATTTTAAAAGTGGAAATTTACGGGCGCCTGGGTGGCTCAGTTGGTTAAGCAACTGCCTTCGGCTCAGGTCATGATCCCAGGGTCCTGGGATCGAGCCCCGCATCGGGTTCCCCGCTCAGCGGGAAGCCTGCTTCTCCCTCTCCCACTCTCCCTGCTTGTGTTCCATCTCTCGCTGTGTGTCTCTCTCTCTGTCAAATAAATAAATAAATAAAATTTAAAAAAAAAAAAAAAGAGGAAATTTACAACTCAAATTTAATTTCTTTTTTTTTTTTTTTTTAAGATTTTATTTATCCATTTGACAGAGAGAGAGAGCACAAGCAGGGGGAGCGGCAGAGGAAGAAGCAGGCTCCCCGCTGATCAGCGAGTCAGATGTGGGGCTCTATCCCAGAACCCTGGGATCATGACCTGTGTCAAAACCAAGAGTCAGACCCTAAACCAACTGTGCCACCCAGGCACCCCCAAATTTAATTTCTACATGATCTAGAATGGTCATTAAGAAATTGGACTTGGGACACCTGGGTGGCGCAGTTGTTTAAGGGTCTGACTCTTGATTTTGGTTCAGGTTGTGATCTAGGGTCCTGAGCTCAATACCCCTCCTCCACTCCGTGCTCAGCGTGGAGTCTGCTTAAGTTTTTCTCTCCCTCTCCTTCTGCCCCCCCACCGTGCTCTCTCTCTCTAAAATAAATAAATCTCAAAAAAAAAAAAAATCAGACTTAACATAAATATTTTATATGAATTAACAAATTAATTACATCATATAATGACATAGATCATTTAACAATATTTAATTGACAGTCAAGGTATAGTTAAAAACAGTGGGATGTTGAATCTGACAAACCTGGATTTTAATCCAAGACATGACACTTACTTGCTGAGTGAAATTGGACAATAACAAAACAAAAAGCTATCATTTATTGAATGGCTTGTATATTCTTATATAGTCTAACTCAATCTTCAATACTACTGTGTTAATTTAATACTTCTATATTAATTCCTTTAAATGAACATATTTAATATAATATATTCTTCTCTATATGAGTCTGAAGGGAATTAAAACCCATGTGGCCTTAAACTGTGATGATTACAGGGTTTTTTTTAAGATTTTATTTATTTATTTTGAGAGAAAGAGTGCACGCATAAGTGGAAAGGTTGGGAGAAGGGTAGAGACACAGGGCGAGAGAGAATCTCAAGCAAATCCCATGCTGAGAGGGACTCAGGGCTTGATCTCACAACCGAGATCATGACCTGAGTGGAAATCAAGACTTGGAGGCTTAACCAACTAAGCCACCCAAGCACTCTTATGGTTTTTATTATTAATCAAGTACTGGAGTGATTTACACCGAGAAAACCCTCAATGAGTTGTAGTTACTTTTTTTTTTTTTTTTAATTGGGTCAATATTAAAATCTCAAAAATCTCTGGGTTTGTTTTGTTTTGTTTTGTTTTGTTGTTGTTTTGTTTTTGGTGGGTTTTTTGTTTGTTTTGTTTTGTTTTTCCTCTGGGAGTAATGATGCCTTCCAGACAGAATTAATCTCACCCACCCACCCCCACACACACACCAGTGGTGTGTGATGAAAGAGAAGTCAGTACCATACAACTTCTATTTATCATCCTTGCATTATTCCATTTTACACTTCCTTTTCCTTCTTTGCCTACTATACTCCCACATTTCTGCAGAAGTTGGGTGAAGTGTCATTCTGAATTTAATCGTTTACATGACAAAATTTTCTAGAATATCTTGTATATCTGGGAGTTCCCACCTCCTGGATTAGAGGAACATGATTTGTCACCAACAGGTACGTTATAGCTTATATTTACATGAAAATACTACATGAACATTATATTTAAATCATTTTTGTTCTTATTTTATGGATGGTGTTTTTAAAGTGTTCTAAACCTAATCAAGAGGAATACTTATATCTGAAGAAAATTAAAGCCACCCATAAAAGAAGGATCTTGATTATTCCTGTATTTCAGTTTTGTTGAAGCTTGGTGTAAAGAGAACATACAAAATACTGCAGTAAATTGCTGGTTTAATTATGTAACAAAACCAAAACATTTCAGAAGCACATAACTCTATAGACAAGGATGAGATGCAGCATATCTTCACCACATTTTTTCTGGCCTTGTTTCACAAACAAGTTACCTAGATGGTGGCGGCACAGTCCTTACAGAAACCAGCTTAGAATTGTCTATATCTTAAGTAACTTAGGAAAAACATCACTAATAGTGTATATTTCTATGTTTAAAGGGATATTTAAACCAGGTTGAACTCCACTGTTGATCAAAATCCACTGTCACCAATCCATTTGCATTTTGGGATTAGAAGAAAAGCCAGTTCCCAGGATCCTTGAACAAAATCTCTGCTTGGAAATTTTCAGCAATGCTAAAATCCATTTTGCAGCAATTCTTTATGATACTTTCATGACTATAAAATACGATTGCCCAAAATGATTAACAAGTCAATTATGCTTCTGAGCCTAGTGGTTCTTCATAGCACATTTATAAATGGAAAAACAACATGTAAATGGCAATTTGTGCAAGAATGGCATATACAGCCATTATCATATGTGGTGAATTGGACACTAACAGAAAACATCTGCATGGACTTCTATGGAGATTGCTGGTTTGGGGATGTAAATACTAAAATGAATACTTCAGGCAATCAAGTTGTTTCCCAGATTTGCCCTTTGCAAATTCAATTGGGAGACATCCTTGTAATTTCTTCTGAACCATCTCTTCAGTCTCCAGAAATAAATTTGATGAATGTTTCTGAAGCATCATTCATTGACTGTCTGCAGAACACCACAACTGAAGATCAGTTACTTTTTGGTTGCAAACTAAAAGGAATGCATACTGTTAATTCTCGGTGGTTGAGTATTGGGACACATTATTTTATCACAGTAACAGCAAGTGGTCCATCGCTTTGTCACCTGGGGCTACGACTAAATGTGACAGTGAAAGAACAGTTCTGCCAGGAATCTCTGAGTTCAGAATTTTGCTCTGGGCACGGTAAATGTCTTACTGAAGTTTGGAGCAAGACATACAGCTGCCATTGCCAGCCTCCATTTTCTGGAAAATATTGCCAGGAACTTGATGCGTGTTCTTATAAGCCATGTGAAAATAATGGCATTTGCATTAATAAAAGAGGAAAATGGAATGAGCAAGGATATGAATGCATCTGTCACAGACCATTTAAAGGTAAGATTAAGTTTTTTAAAAAAATAACATAATTCGGGATGCCTGGGTGGCTCAGTTGGTTAAGCATCTGCCTTCGGCTCAGGTCATGATCCCAGGGTCCTGGGATAGAGTCCCCGTCGTGCTCCTTGCTCAGCGGGGAGCCTGCTTCTCCCTCTGTCTGCCGCTCCCCCTGCTTGTGCTCTCTCTCTCTCTCTCTGACAAATAAGTAAATAAAATCTTAACAAAAATAATAGCATAATTCTATTAAAATAAGAAAATAAACTGAGTTCACAAACTGTTACTTTCCAAAAAACAAACTACATTTCTAAAAAATTTGTAGATTTTTTAGAATGGGCTAAATTTGGAATCTGGACATAAAATTCCTATCAGGCATTCTCTAAAATAATTTTTTTGCTTATTTAAATAAGAAGGATTTTTAAAAATGTATATTTTACCCTGAAATACCTATTTTAACATCTTTCTCAACATTCACTCTTAATGTCTCATATATTAAAAAAAAACACTATCAGAATAGTATTAGTCATAGAATGAAATTTCCAAGCTTATGGTATTTAGTTTAAACAGTTCTGGGTGATAATGTAGGAATTAAGTGTGAATCTGAGCAGAGGAAGATAAAGAGGTGTGTGGTTGTGGGGAAGGCATGAAGTTGCTTGGAAGAATTGGAAAAGAAAAGATAATTGTGAGCCAAGAGCATTGTTCTTTTTTTTTTTTTTTTTTTTGAGAGAGAGAGAGAGAGAGAGCACACATGCATGGGACCTGTTGGGGGAGGGCCAGGGGGAGAGAGAGAGAGAGAGAGAGGAGAGAGAATCTTAAGCAGGTTCCATGCCTGGTGCAGAGCCCAATGTGAGACTCAATCTCCTGACCCTGAGGTCATAACCTGAGCCAAAACCAAGAGTAGGTCACTTAACAGACTGAGCCACCCAGCTGCCCAAGAGCAATGTTTTTAATGGATGTTGATGTGGCCCTATAAAGTGATTAATAGATAAGAGTGGAAAGGAAGGAAAGAACTTGATATAATTGATAAACTTGGTTATAATAAACTAAATGAGTGGCAATGATGAGGAAAGGTTGTAAAAAAAAGGACATTTGGTTAGTAGATGAAGCCAGCAATCTAAAAACAATGTAAACTATACTACCTGAGACTGAAGTGAGGATTTAAGGGAAAATCAACTATCACTACTTGAAAGTTTACTAGGAAATTTGGGTCATCAGAGGGAAATGAAGAGAAATGTAGGGAAAAATTTAATCTATAGGAACTTATGAAAGAGTTTCTTTTACTGGGAATTTAGAGACCTGGCATAGAGAGTTACAAAGGTAATGGGTAAAACAAGGAAGACCTAGAAAAGGGAATTGCTTGATGCATTTTGTAATGATAGTATGGGAAAACAAATAACAGATTGGTAGTACATTTTGGTCAAGAGAGAGGAAAGAGGGTGAGCAGTAGATATGATAGAAAGATGAGGCTCAGAGATACAACTGTAGATTTTTTTCAGGCAGGCTTTAGGGGACTTCAGAAGGTTTTTCTTCTGTGTGCCTGGGAAGACTATACTGGATCCAAGCTTGAGAAGACTGTATAACAAAATATCCCAATAAACCCTTGTAGGTTCTAAAATTCACCTACACCAATCTTTCAGAGTAATTTTAGACTCTGTGGTAGGGAAGTAAGTACTAAGACCATTTCAGAAGTTAATCCCAGCAATATCCACTGAACATCCTCTGCCTCTAATTGGGATCAAATTCTCATTTTATTCTTACTGGCATTGGTGAACAAAAATGTAAGTAACCCCAAGTCTTCCTGGAGGTTTTCAGATAATTAAAATTAAGACAGGTCATGGGGTACCTGAGAGGCTCAGTTGGTTAAGCATCTGCTTTCTGCTCAGGTCATGATCCCAGGACCCAGGGATCTAGCCCTGTGGCAGGCTCCCTGCTCTGCGTGGAGTCTGCTTCTCCCTCTGCCCCTCCCCCTGCTCATGCTCTCTCTCTCACTCTTTCTCTCAAATAAATAAATGAATAAAATCTTTAAAAAAAATAAAATTAAATTAAGGCAGGTCAGCAAAAAAGTGAAAGCAGTCAAATTGCTGATTTGGGGTGAATGAAAAAGCAATTTAATTGAGAGATCCTAAAGCATACATTTTAGTTTGTCCAAAGTATTTTAAACAATGTTTAGTTAGAAAATTTCTACCATCTATCGGAATATTAATTGGCATATATGTCATATGTCATATGTCATAGAATGCTATTTCAATGATTTTATCTTAGTTGCATACTAAGGTTGTTTGTTTTTACCCAATGTTTGTTTGTTTATTTATTAGAAACACAGCCATAGATAATTTAAATCATTAAATGTTAAATACTATAATACTGAGCATATAGCATAATACCACTTTATAATAATTGTTTCAATTTTAAGTCTCAGATGATACAGAAATATGTAGAATTACCAAAGAAATTGAGAATATTAACTGTATTAATTTCCTAGTGATGCCATAACAAAGTACCATAGTTTGAGTGGCTTCAACAACAGAAATTTATTTTCTCTCATTCTAGAGGTTAAATGTTAGAGATCAAAGTATCATGTAAGCAAGAATGGTTTCTTCTGAGGCCTCACTCCTTGGTCTGTAGATAGCCGTATTCTCCCTGTGTCTTCCCTCTGTATGTGTCTGTATGTCCAAAATTTTTCTTCTTATGAGGACATCAGTCACATTAGATTAGGACCCACCTTAATGACCTCATTTAATCTTTATTACCTCTCTAAAGATCCTGTTTCCAAATACAGTCACACTATGAGGTCCTGGAAGTTAGGATTTTAAATATGAATTTTGAGGGCTCACAACTTAGCCCATTACACTAAGATTGAAATAGGATATGTCCTATTGAACATTCTCTTGTCAATTTAGTTTTTGTACATGGAAATATTTGGCACATAATTATATTTACCTAAATTTTTATTGTGTTGGGGTTGTTTGGAGGTAAATGAAGGAAGAAGAGTTCTGTATTATTGTGGCAGGGCTGTCAGTCTATAAAGAATTTGAAAGGAATCAATGATAATGGCAAAAACTGCTTACAAATTAAATTAAGGATTCAGTTAAAATGGAGGGGTGGCTGGCCTATTGCTAAATTATGGGCAACTGTTTTATAGTAACATGTGTCCATTTGCCATGCCCTGGAATTTTCTAGGCACATTCCTCTACAAAGGATATTATGAGCTGATTAACTGCATAGAAAAGTATGCTATGAAAGGTTATGGTATGTGATATTGTAGGACCACAATAGTTTATATTAGTGAGATTTGGAAACCTGATAGAACAGATAGGGCAAAAAAATGTAGAGTTTAGAAGTTGGTGCATAATTTCTGAGAATCCAAGTAGCCTTTTCTCTTTTTTTCCCCCATTATTTCAGATTTTATTTTATTATTTTATTTTATTATATTGTGGAAAGAACACTTAATATGACATCTACCCTCTTAATAAATTTTTAACTGTATAATAAAGAATTGTTGACAGTACACACAATGTTGTATAGCATATCTCTAGAGTTTATTCATCTTGCTTGACTAAAACTTTATGACCAGGTTCCTCTTCAAATGGTGTCAATTTTTTACATTTTTCTCTTTTGAATTATCACTTTGGCTAGGTGATAGGGCTAAGACACAATATACTTTTGAATATGTCACTTTGTAAATTCCACTGCAGGACTACCACTGTATGTTGAAGAACTAATGTGTACATATATTAATATTATCTACTGTCAAAACATGATTAACAAATTAAAATTATCATGAAGATCATCTAAAGCTCAAATATCAACAATCAGAAAAATATTTGAATACTGTAGTGTGGGTCAGAAGATGGAAAAAGCTTATTGAAGATGTCAAGCTGATTGAAATAAATTTTTATTTCAATTTAAATACATCATCATGAAGTTTTATTTGTTTATTATTTTATTATTTTATTTATTTATTTATTTATTTATTTAGAGCACTGGAGTAGGGGGAAGGGCAGAGGGGAAGGAAGGGAATTTCAAGCAGACTCTGTGCTGACCACAAGCCCTATGCAGAGCTCAATTCCATGACCCTGATCTGACCTGAAATCAAGAGTGGGTCACTTAACAGACTGAACAACCCAGATGCCCCTTATTTCTTAATTAGAGTTACATTTTGACAAAATTTTGATCATCATTATTAAAGGAATTCGGGGAAAATTAGTGACCATAGTTAACTATATACAGTGTAAATATTTTTAATCTAATTGAAAAATTAATTTTCTTTCATTTGAATAGGCATAAATTGTTCAGAAGTTATTGGCCAATGTCAGTCACGTGTCTGTTTCCATGGGAATTGTGGCAATATTACTATAAATAATTTCATCTGTGAATGTGGTGAACCATTTTCAGGTAAAAAATGCACATGTGTATGTATGTATATATGCATGCATACAAATCATTTTAATTTTTGTCTTATTTGCTTCAAATTAAATTTGAAATGTTTCATTAATTATTGAAAAATGCAATTTTAGAGGTTCTACACTCTGAATACGTTTTAGGGATATGTTTAATCAGTTTGGTTAGCAATTAAATGATCCTGCTAAATATTCCATATAAGACAAGTTTTGGACACCAGTTGACAAGTTTTTCACCATGATAAAATATATTTTGTTCTTAAGTTCTAAAATATTTTTAGACATAGTGCACATAATTTGCATAATTTTGCACATTTTGCACATACTTTGCATAATTATATCTAACTTATTTCCTTATGTAACGTCATTACAGACAAATCCCCTTTTATGAAGAGTAAAAATTTTTTATTTCTTCTCAAATGAATTTAAAGATGTGGAATGAAATCACTGTTTAAATCAATACTTTCTTAACTATTGATTAAATGTTTAAATAATGAAAATATGTTTAAACCATTCTAGTCTCATCTTTAAACTCTTCTACAGTTTCCCATTTTCTGGGAAATATAACTAATTATCAATGTATCTGACCCTCTTCAAAATGCCTTTAAGCAGTCGTGTTTCCAACCACAATTAGAAGACACCTACAGACTCCTTTTGTGAGAGTACAACAAAAAGATGCCTGTCTTCCAAATTACAGAGAATGGTAATATCTCTTAGTGTTTCTCTTGCAGGTCCTTCCACCTAACTCCATTGAGCGAGATTTGAAATTTTGGTAGAATACATTAACCACTGTCCCATAGTTAACAAGTGTTGGTAGCAATGCAGGCAATAAAGATTCTAATAACTATCTTTAAAAAAAAAAATCTTTTCAGGTCTTTTATCCCTCAAGTCTTCTCGTTCCTTGAAAGAGGTTATGAGTTGAAAGATTTATACAGTATTTTACTGTATCCTGCATATGTATGAAAACCATATAATTTATCTTTCCAGACCATGACATTTTTGAGCAAAAGAGGTAGCTAAAAACAGTTACAATTATATAATATTTGAAATATTTATTTATTGACCTGCAAATTGGTTTAATTACATAGGCAGACACATAAAGTAGTCCTATTCAAAAATTATTTTTAATAAAATTATTTTCAAAGATAATTATAACTTGATCTTCAGTCTCTGCAAATCAAAGGAAATTTTAAAACATACTTTTTATTGATTATCTGAACATTACAAAACAATATAAGCAGAAACTGTGTTTAGCCATATTTATCTCTAAATAATATGTTGCTAATACTTTTCTGAAGAATAAATATTTGTATTGTGGTCTTATTATTTTATTTTTTTATAAAGTTATACCTTCATCAAAGTTGCATTTATGATTAATAAATTTGAAATTGTTAATGCCTTCAGTTGACTCCTAACTATGCCATTCTTAATTGAGGACATTTTCACTGAACTGTTGAGGTTCCTGTTAATCTCAAAAGAAATCTGCTAAGTGGAATGTAGTCTCAATTCATTTTTTTGTATAAAATACAAAAATCAGTTTTGTTTTTTTTTAATTTTATTTATTTATTTGAGAGAGAGAATGAGATAGAGAGAGAGCATGAGAGGGGGGAAGGTCAGAGGGAAAAGCAGACTCCCTGCTGAGCAGGGAGCCCGATGCGGGACTCGATCCTGGGACTCCGGGATCATGACCTGAGCCGAAGGCAGTCGCTTAACCAACTGAGCCACCCAGGCGCCCCAAAAATCAGTTTTTTAATAGGAGCCATATTTTTATTCTGTTCGGTATTATTTTCTTTGACAAACATTACTTTAAAAGAAAAACCTCGTGAAATAAATGATCTTCACATATCTTAGGTGCTGCAAAGTTGTAAGGCTTCTCAATTTATTTTCATTATGTTCTGGTACATAAATTTATCCATAAAATATAGGATCCTCCTCAAATATTGCTTCCCACAAGTCCAGTTATTCCAGAGCACAGATACAGTGTTTATAATATTATACACTTCTAACTTATTGAATATGTTCAGTATCTCTGTTGTGTTATGCAGGAATACATTTTAATCGCTTTTTAAAAATAAGGACTACTCACTAAAACTTTCAAAAACTGATTTTTTGTGTGCTTAATTTATTAAGTTGTTTGATTAAATGCTTGTTATGGTTCTGAGCAAAATGGACCAAAATTTAGATGATTCTTTCAACTATACATTCTGTTTCAATTATGTGAATATCACTAGTTTGGATTAAAATGTGAATTATGTGTGCACTATAATAAATTCCAAGTGTATTTCTTTCTGATCCTTTTTTCAACCTAATTCCATCTTTTTCTCAACTTAATCAAAACAATGTATACATCATGATATACTTAACAAAATTTTTATTTATAATTTTAACACAAGAACAAATAACTTTATCTTTGAACAACTTACTGAATTTTCAAAAGCATTCCTAATATCATATCTTGCATTCAACAGAATGAACTTGAAAAGCTTTATTATAATTCAGTTAATTGGATGGAAAAATCAAACCATTGTTGAAATTAACTGCTAATTTATTTAAGCCTCTAATTTTACTAATATCAAGCAGCTGGTATCTTTTAACTGTGCGAAGTTATTGTGTTAATTCAGCTGACACGTTTATATAACTATCATTTTACTCATATATGTACAGAGAAACTTGCAATAGAAAATGAGAGAAATCATTTTGGGACGGTCACTTGATGTAAATGAAAAGACATTCTTCACAGAGTAATATATAAGAATACCTTCTGCATCTGCACCTGATTCATCATTGGAAGGCAGTCTTCTAAGATAATTACTAACATTTAAGATACATTAATAGTGACATAGTATAGGGGCAAACTGCATATTCATTATCAACTTTCCGGGTAAACATAAATTTGAAACTTTTAAATTAAAAATATAAATTGCTTTTTTGGTTCTTTGAAAGAATTAATAAGATCAATAAGCCACTGGCCAGACTTTTCCAAAAGAAAAGAGAAAGGACCCAAATTAATAAAATTATGAATGAAAGGGGAGAGATCACAACTAACAACAAGGAAATAGAAACAATTATTAGAAATTATTATCAACAACTATATGCCAATAAGTTGAGCAACCTGGAAGAAATGGATGCCTTCCTGGAAACCTATAAACTCCCAAAACTGAAATGGGAAGAAATTGACAACCTGAATAGGCCAATAACCAGTAACAAGATTGAAGCAGTGATCAAAAACCTCCCAAAAAACAAGAGTCCAGGACCTGATGGATTCCCTGGGGAATTCTACCAAACATTCAAAGAAGAAATAATACCTCTCCTCCTCAAGCTGTTTGAAAAAATAGAAACAGAAGGAAAGCTTCCAGACTCATTCTATGAGGCCAGCATTACCTTAATCCCCAAAGCAGGCAAAGACCCCCAAAAAAGGAGAATTTCACTGATATACCTGATGAATATGGATTCCAAAATCCTCAACAAAATCCTAGCTAATAGGACCCAGCAATACATTAAAAGGATCATCCACCACGACCAAGTGGGATTTATCCCCGGGATACAAAGGTGGTTCAACATTTGCAAATCAATCAATGTGATAGAACACATTAATAAGAGGAGAGAGAAGAACCATATGGTCCTCTCATTTGATGCAGAAAAAGAATTTGAAAAAATACAGCATCCTTTCTTGATTAAAACTCTTCAGAGTATAGGGATAGAGGGAACATTCCTCAAGTTCATAAAATCCATCTATGAAAACCCCACAGCAAATATCCTTAATGGGGAAAAGCTGAGAGCCTTTCCCTTAAGATCAGGAACACGTCAAGGATGCCCACTCTCACCACTATTGTTCAACGTAGTACTAGAAGTCCTAGCAACAGCAATCAGACAACAAAAAGAAATAAAAGGTATTTAAATTGGCAAAGAAGATGGGGCGCCTGGGTGGCTCAGTCGTTAAGCGTCTGCCTTCGGCTCAGGTCATGATCGCAGAGTCCTGGGATCGAGCCCCGCATCGGGCTCCCTGCTCCACGGGAAGCCTGCTTCTCCCTCTCCCACTCCCCCTGCTTGTGTTCCTTCTCTCGCTGTGTCTCTCTCTGTCAAATAAATAAATAAAATCTTAAAAAAAAAAAAAATAAAATAAAAAAAATAAAAAAATAAATAAATTGGCAAAGAAGAAGTCAAACTCTCTCTTTTCGCAGATGAATGATACTTTATGTGGAAAACCCAAAAGACTCCACCCCCAAATTACTAGAACTCATACAGCAATTCAGTAATGTGGCAGGATACAAAATCAATGCACAGAAATTAAGTGCTTTCTTATAA
Organism: Phoca vitulina; assembly: GCF_004348235.1. NCBI lineage: Eukaryota > Metazoa > Chordata > Mammalia > Carnivora > Phocidae > Phoca > Phoca vitulina. The sequence continues at coordinate 22,736,166 of NW_022589714.1, forward strand.
ACTAACAATGCAACTGTAGAAAGAGAAATTAGAGAAACGATTCCATTTACAATAACACCAAAAACCATAAGGTACCTCGGAATAAACCTAATCAAAGAAGTAAAAGATCTATACTCTAGGAACTACAGAACACTCATGAAAGAAATTGAAGACACAAAAAGATGGAAAAGCATTCCATGCTCATGGATCAGAAGAATAAACATTGTTAAAATGTCTATGCTACCCAGAGCAATCTATACCTTTAACGCCATCCCGATCAAAATTCCAATGACATTTTTCAAAGTGCTGGAACAAACAATCCTAAAATTTGTGTGGAATCAGAAAAGACCCCAAATCACCAAGGAAATGTTGAAAAAGAAAAAACAAAGCTGGGGGCATCACGTTGCCCGATTTCAAGCTATATTACAAAGCTGTGATCACCAAGACAGCATGGTACTGGCACAAAAACAGACATATAGACCAATGGAACAGAATAGAGAGCCCAGATATGGACCCTCAACTCTATGGAAAAATAATCTTCGACAAAGCAGGAAAAAAATATGCAATGGAAAAAAACAGTCTCTTCAATAAATGGTGCTGGGAAAATTGGATAGCCACGTGCAGAAGACTGAAACTCGACCATTCTCTAACACCACTCACAAAGATAAACTCAAAATGGATGAAAGCCCTCAATGTGAGACAGGAATCCATCCAAATCCTAGAGGAGAACATAGGCAGTAACCTCTTTGACATCGCCCACAGCAACTTCTTTCAAGATACATCTCCAAAGGCTAGTGAAACAAAAGCAAAAATGAACTTTTGGGACTTCATCAAGATAAAAAGCTTCTGCACAGCAAAGGAAATGGTCAACAAAACAAAGAGGCAACCCACAGAATGGGAGAAGGTATTTGCAAATGACATATCAGATAAAGGGCTGGTACCCAAGATCTATAAAGAACTTCTCAAACTCAACACCCAAAAAACAAATAATCAAGTCAAAAAATGGGCAGAAGACTTGAACAGACACTTCTCCAGAGAAGACATACAAATGGCTAACAGACACATGAAAAAATGTTCATCATTAGCCATCAGGGAAATTCAAATCAAAACCACATTGAGATACCACCTTACACCAGTTAGAATGGCAAAAATGGACAGGGCAAGAAACAACAAATGTTGGAGAGGTTGTGGAGAAAGGGGAACCCTTTTACACTATTGGTGGGAATACAAGTAGTACGGTACAGCCACTTTGGAAAACAGTGTGGAGGTGCCTCAAAAAATTAAAAATAGAGCTACCCTATGACCCTGCAATTACACTACTGGGTGTTTACCCCAAAGACACAGGTGTAGTGACAAGAAGAGCCATATGCACCCCAATGTTCATAGCAGCAATGTCTGCAATAGCCAAACTGTGGAAAGAGCTGAGATGCCCTTCAACAGATGAATGGATAAAGAAGATATGGTTCATATATACAATGGAATATTACTCAGCCATCAGAAAGGATGACTACCCAACTGTAACATCAACATGGATGGGACCAGGGGAGATTATGCCAAGTGAAATAAATCAAGCAGAGAAAGTCAATTATCATATGGTTTCACTTATTTGTGGAACATAAGGAATAGCATGGAGGACGTTAGGAGAAGGAAGGGAAAAATGAAGGGGGGAAATCGGAGAGAGAGATGAACCATGAGAGACTATGGACTCTGAGAAACAAACTGAGGGTTTTAGAGGGGTGGGAGGTGGCGGGATGGGTTAGCCTGGTGATGGGTATCAAGGAGGGCACATATTGCATGGAGCACTGGGTGTTATATGAAAACAATGAATCGTGGATCACTACATCAAAAATTAATGATGTATTATATGGTGACTAACATAACATAATAAAATTAAATTAAAAGAATAAAAATATAAATTGCTTTTTATCTTTTTACATTTTAAGTATTTATTATAAAATAAGAAATAAACTGCACAAAGCAAAATATGTAAATAATAGTATATTTATGTCAGGGACTTGTAAACTTCTTTTCTGTAAAGGATCAGATAGTAAATATTTTAGACTTTCTGAGCCATATGATCTCTATTGCAATAACTCAACTCTGCTATTGTAGTGAGAAAGGAGCCATAGACAATATGTAAATGAGTGAATTTCATTTGTTCCAATAAAACTTTATTTACAAAAATAGGTGGAAGGTCGTATTTGGCTTAGAGTTATACTTTATCAACCCCCAATTTATACCATACCTGTGATCAATGGTATGAACAAACTTCTATACCAAGAACATATAGAGATAACTCTCTATACACTTTATGACAGTACTGCTTGGCCTCTGTTTGTCTCTCATATAAAACACAGACATAACTCATAATTTCCTGTGATTCCCACTGACCCAGCTTACTTGCAATCAGGAAGCTTTGTGTTCATGGGCAGCATTATCAGATCCTTCTCCTATCTACTGAAACAAGAAGGAATCAGTTATTTGTGGCTTCTTGGGTCTTCAAAATCCTTCAAGCTATCCTTAAGAGAGATATAATATTCTTTGCATCTGGAAAGGACTAGAAAAAGAGAAGTGGGTTATCATTGGTTAACTTGCTGATTTATCCTCATGTTACATAATATATTGCCTATATATTTCTAATACTCTTAGAAAAGACCATGGCAGAATTTAAAATACAAAGTGAAAATCTATCAAACACACCCCTGTTTATTTTAATGAAAGTATGAATAATGGTACTTAGAAATCCAGGACAAGTGGTAGTTTGGTAATTGGGAGAACTGATATCTTAGCATATACTGTCTCACACTCCATGAGCATAAACTGCTGTTATCATGGGCAAACTAGGATGATAACTCTATTAGAAGATACAGTAACTATTATAGATTGGGTTATTTTTTGGTACCTGTTTATTGCATCATTCTGTGACTTAAAGCCATAGCCAAAAATATATAAGAAACATCACATTTTTAAAGCTTATAAAGTACATATGTATGTGTGTATGTATATATGTATGTATGTATCTGTCTTCAATCAATTTAAATCAAGTCTGCAAAGAAATAAGGTATAGAGTACACCAATCCTATTTTAATATTAGTTATCCTTTAGAAAAACACATATTCCTAAATTTTAAGACACCAAGAGTATGAATAAGAATAATTAACTGTGAGGTCAAACTGCAATATCAGACATTATAAAAGTAGACTTAATAAAGGTCTAATAAAAAACTATGAAATTATATTCTTCATTGTAATTCTAAATTTGAGATGTTATATAAGATTTATGTATCTATTATAAAGTGATTTGCTCTAACTTTATAACTTTGTAAGGTTTATTGAAAAAAAATTTAGTGTATCTTTTTGAGCAATTTCAACCATTAAAATTCTCATTCTATAGATGGTCAGTTCCTGACTTACTTTCACACTTTTAAAATATGAGTTTTATATAAGAAAAAATGATTGTCAGAAAATAAACTCTTCATTCTTAGTTTAGGACTAATTTATAGCTAGAAAAAAATAATTTTAGTTTCGAGATTCAAAAAAGTTTCTTTGCAAGGCAAGCTGGGATCTCCATACCCAAGATGAATGACTTCAAGAAACCATGGTATGGCATTGGAGGTATAATCTATTTTTTAAGATGTGATAACCTCAGATAACAGGAGGTCTAATCTGTGTAGTGACAGATACTGTTAGGACATTTTGTTAGTAGTTTATTTTTTTTTTTTTTAAAGATTTTATTTATTTATTTGACAGAGAGAGACACAGCGAGAGAGGGAACACAAGCAGGGGGAGTGGGAGTGGGAGAGGGAGAAACAGGCCTCCCGCGGAGCAGGGAGCCCGATGCGGGGCTCGATCCCAGGACCCTGGGACCATGACCTGAGCCGAAGGCAGACGCTTAACGGCTGAACCACCCAGGCGCCCCTGTTAGTAGTTTAAATCAGAAGGTGTGCAGAATATTTTCCAATACAAAGTAGGTTTCTCCATTTTCAAAGCCCCTACCTACCAGGAGGTAGAATTTGTGGAAAATAGTATTTTGTTCATGGAAAGGAAAGCTAGCAGGAGCTAAATCAAATATAACTTTTTTCATTTTTAATAATTGAACTTTAATCCTATTTGAAACTCAATTCTGATAAAGGTTGGAAAATTAATCTGTCAGTTTGACCTTCGTTCTAACCCCCTGCCATGGAGAGAATCGCATAGTCCTTATTCTCATAAGTGTAATTTGTTAAATATTGTGAATAATCATATTACATGAGCTAATTGGCACTCTACCTGTACACTCAACTCTGAGGCTTAGCATTCATAGAGTTTGGAGTTAAAATTATGGCAAATATTTACACAAGTTAATCTAACACATTTAATGACATACATAATTGTTTAGGTGTTGACTAGGAAAGAGTTAATGTACTTTACTTTGGATAATTATTATTTTTACAATGTCAAACTTCATTCCATGGTATTTTCTTGATTCTCTGGTCACTGTGATCATTATTAGCATTGATGGTGACCTGTAGTTCTAAACACAGCATAATCCACAGTAATATAACACTGAAAAACAAAGGTTCTGTATCTAATTACTAACATGAATGATTTCCTTTGCTACTTACCCTACTCATCCTGATAAATAACTGAAGCTCACTTTGCACCTTTTGATAGTCTTCCTTCTATTGTGATAATCCTCCTTTGACTGACAGAACAATGAATCCAAGTGTTCCCCATTCCACTGTAAATTGTCTGTAGACAATTTATGTGTCCACTCAACATCTAGTATATATTATTCACTTTATAAATAGTAATTATTGATAATTACAGGATCTCAGGATGATCATGAATTTTTTATTGTATTAATAAATGAGAGAATTAATTGATTACAAATGAAAGGACTTGAATGCTCAATAAAGTATATAATGTAGTTAGTTATAAAACATATATGTTGTGACACTTTGAATGCCTTTTCATTACTATTGAATAAATAGAACAGTTATTTACTATTTATCATGTGCTTTTCTTTTTACCAGAAAACAAGTCCACAAAATAATTAATCTCATCTCTACTTAACCTTTTGAGAAAATGGTGGAAATAAAATTATAATTTGGATGATTTTACTCCATTCATATTATTGTCTTAAGCCAGTATGTAATGTTGCTTCTCTGGTCTGTTCAGAGTTCTTGACTGTACCCTGCATAGCAGTGATTTTCTTTGTATCTATCCTACCTAGAGATGATCAGACTTCTTGAATTTGTAAGCTAATGTTTTTCACTATGTTTGGAAAGTTTTAGACCATTATTTTAAATTATTTTTTACCACCAAAATCTCTTTCTCCTTTTCATCTACAATTACACATATGGTAGACACATTATTATTTTCCTACTTGTCACTCTGGCACTAGTTATTGTAGTGCAATCATTTTTCTCCCCATATCTTTCCTTCAAATTAATTTCTGTTGATTTTTTTTGGTTTTGTTTTGTTTACTGATGCTTTCTAATTCTGGCTGGTTTTGTTCACTCTTCAAGGACTTGGCGTAGCTTATGTGTATGTGTGTAACATTTTTAAATCAAGATATAATTGACATATAACATTATATTAGTTTCAGGTGTACAACATAATGATTTGATATTTGTAAATATTGTTAAATGATCACCACAATAAGTCTAGTTAACTTCCCTCACCATACATAGGTACAATTTTTTTCTTGTAAAGAGAATTTGTGTGTTTTAATACAGTTCTATAGTTTTCTGTGAGAAAGTTCATCTGAAAAAAAGCTATTTACAGTAGTGCAAAGTAACACAATCACCAATGTCAATATTGCTCTTGTTCTTTTTTGGGGGGGGGTTTGTTTTGTTTTTTTTAATCTCTAGAACTTTTCTCTATTTATGTTTTTTTTTTTTTTTTAAGATTTTATTTATCTATTTGACAGAGAGAGACACAGCGAGAGAGGGAACACAAGCAGGGGGAGTGGGAGAGGGAGAAGCAGGCTTCCCGCGGAGCAGGGAGCCCGATGCGGGGCTCGATCCCAGGGTCCTGGGATCATGACCTGAGCCGAAGGCAGACGCTTAAAGACTGAGCCCCCAGGCGCCCCTCTATTTATGTCTAAACAGGTAACTTTGCAGGGACCCTAAACAGAGAACTCCAGGTAGATATGTGTCATTTTAGGCATCAAGTATATATAATGAGGCATAAAGATCAATTTTTGACAAAGTGATACTGAATTCACTTGACATGTAATGGTAAAATTTTTTTGAAGATTTTATTTATTTATTTGAGAGAGAGAGCATAGGCGAGGGGAAGGGCAGAGAGTGAAGCAGACTCCCCACTAAGCAGGGAGCCCAATGTGGGACTCAGTCCCAGACCTGAGCCAAAGGCAGACACTTAACCAACTGAGCCACCCAAGCACCTGTTGGTAAGTATTTTTAAATTAAATTCACAACTATAGATGAGGCAGCTTTGATAAATGGAGTGCTGTCAAGAAGTTAAACTTCTAAAGAAAGACAATTGAGTAGCTATGATAAATATATTATGTCCTGCCCAAATAATTTTACCTAGTACAACCAACTTAATTTTCTAAATATATCTTTTTAAATGATTTTAAAAGATTCTAATCACCTTCCCTTTGCATATATTACATGGTAGAAAGATGGAATTGAGAGTTAAATAAGTTTGGCCATTGGATTCCATAACAATGATATATAAATTTTAGTCATGTAATTTTTTATTACTTCATGTATGATATGAAGGAAATGTAATATTCCTTCCACACTCACTGTGTAGAATAAATGAGATAGGAAACACAGCATAGATCTGGTTAATATAGATTGCCGTTGGAGTTAGGCAGACTTGTGTTCCAAGACCAAGAATCTACAATTCCCTAGATTTCTGATCTTTAGAATATTATTTAAGCCTTCTAAATTTTAAATTTCTGATCTGTAAAATTATGAGAATTGAAATACCCATCTCTTGTTGTGTTTTGTTTGTTTATTTGTTTGTTTTTTGTTTTTTGTTTTCCTGAGGACTAATGAAACAATTCATGTAAAGTACTTGGTAAAGTTACAGACACACAGTAGGTATTCAATTAATTTTAGCTGTTGCTACTTTTGCCATTGTTTGACACAACTCTTCATTCAATGCTTATTTCTTCTATTTTACTAATACAGTCAAACCTGGTCTCCTTTTTCACCCCTAGCATTTGAGTATTTATACAATTGTCTTCTATCTACTTTTATCAACCTAATTCCAAACCAATCTTCTATAATCAAATAGTTCTAGTGATTTTCTATGGATAATTCATAAACACATTTTCCCTGTTGTTGCTCATATTTTTTACCTTCTCTAGAATGAAGTTCCCTTTCCTTTCCTTTTCTTCTCCAAAATTCACTTCCTTTATTCCTTCTACTGATTTACAAAGTCCTTGACAGCAAGGCCTGCAATCTAGTCAAATTGACAGCCCCAGCTTGTAGTACATATAAGGTACTGAATAAATATTTCATAATCAAGAAAGTAAGAGGAGGCTATTCTTAATCTTAAAGGGATTCAAAGTACTATGATTCTCTTCTGACAGACATACTTCAGAATACATATGAAGCAAACTTTTTTTTCAATCTGGAGTCACAGGGTTATATTTGAGTATTATACACTCTTGTTGTCATATATGGAAAGAAAAGGATCCCAGTTTTTGCTATGTATTTCTTAGGACACTGGAAAGAATATTAAAACAAATATGCCATCTCTTGAAAATGAAAGATATGGTCTTGCTATGCATGGCCATGTGGATAACGTGAATATCTGCTTATCTTTGATTCATAATGTGTTCAGTTTTCATACCAACTATGAAAATTGTGAAATTGCATTGTTGTAAAAGTGAAAAAAAGTATAAAATCCACTTTTAGCCTTGTAATATTGAATGTACCAGCGCCTCCCCTTGTAGAATGTTGAATTGGCTCTTATTAATGACAGATGTTCTATACATTGCAATACTGCCTATATAATTGTGATAATTTTTCACTTCTGATTTGTCAGTTCCAGTGATTTAAAAATCACTTGATGACTGCTTGAAAATGACTGATGCTTTTTTCTATATTAAGTATTTTCTGCCGGTGCAGTGTAAGTCTTTTAATGAGTTCTTGAATTCTGTTGAAGTCTGCATGTTTTAATTCTTTGTTCAAGTAAGCAGGTGTGACAGTTTATAGAATTCCATGCAGAGACTCTCTAATTACTCCATCTTGGGACTTTGAAATGTGTTTTATGGGGAAAAGCCATAAACTTATTTTTTAGATACAGGAGCAATTTTTAACATACGGTTTCAACTTTTATTTAGTGAAAAAAAAACTTTAAAATAAAAATCTAGAAAGTTGAACTTACAGAATGTTTTATTCTATAGGTAATTTTGTTATTCTATTTTGTCTGTTGATACTCAATGATATTACCTTTTTAGATGCTAGCTATGAAATTCCAATACAAGATTTACTAACGTATCATTATAAACATCCCTTTCAATACATATGATCATGCTTGTTTTTTTTGAATTTGTCGATTTGATTACAGTAATCAAAAATTCCAATTTTTTACAACCTTCTTCATTATGATCAGGCTTACCTTAAGAACTTTATTAACCGCATACATATTCAGGAACATTTTTAGAAATGGTCCCCAAAATGAGCATTTCCTGATTCAAGACAAATATTTGCAAATGATTAATATGTTTTGATACCAAATTGTGCTGCAATTCAGTGGAATTCTTTATCAAGCTAAAGAGTAAATTTAAAACTAATATAAAATAAGAAACTAAGAGGTACATTTTAATGAGATATCAGTTGAGTAAGTTGGAAAGACAGTAATTTATTTTTCTGTCACTTATGCATTAGATTTTATTCCATTGGTACCTGTGTCTACCTATGACAGATCCATTTTGATGGCTATACCTGATGTGATGGTGTTGGGGAGAAAAACTTTTCTCAACCTTTCAATATTCTTCTAGCTGATTTAAGAATTAATTTGACATGAGAAAGGTCAACAGAAGAAAGAGAAAAATGTTTAATTGTATGGAGGAGGCCCAATAATGAAATTGAGATTTGAAGAAATGATCAAGGCAGGCAGTTTTTATACTTTTGAGACAAAGAGACATTAAGTATGTGAGAAATTGGCAGAAAAAAGAAAACTTATGTTTGGGAGCTTCAATTAGTAAAGAATTCTAAACAGAATTTGGTCTGAGGTGGTAAATTAGCAAGGGTAGTTTAACAAAGGTAGTTTATACAGCCTTTTTGGCTCCGAATTTCTTATCTCTGGTGGTAAGATTATCTCATTACATCCTGGTACAGGGATGGTACATTTCACATGGGAGATTTATTTCCTTCCTATTGGAGATAAAGGGAGATGAGAGTGTTTTTCTTGCACTAGCTCTTTCTTAAGTAACTTTTTAATTCAAAATGCTCAATATGCCCAAATGGTACATTTTGAGGAGGTCTGTCCTTGGCCCCTACACTGGATATTCCTGAACTTAGATCTGTTAAGGAGCATTTTTCATAGAGTTTATTCTGTTTTCTAACAGAATCTAAATAGTATGCATCATGGCAGATGAGCCCAATAATTGGCATTTAAGGACTGAGGTTTCACTTCAGCTGCAGTGTTACAAGGAACTGATTTCTCTAATGCCATCATGACTGCTTTTGTGAACCAAATGCTCTTACAAGATAGCACTTGCAATATCTTTCCTCTGAAAATTGTTCCTTAATCATTATTACTCATGTAATAGGCATTATATTTGTATAATGAAGAATTTCATTTGATGTGGTGAGAACTACAGAGCAAATAACAATTTTAGCTTACTGAATTCATATAATCATTTCTATGATATTCTTTAATTATTATCTTCTGAGTCTAGAGCACAATATTTGAATAAATTAAATTACTTTATGAAAAGATGATAACTGGGAGGTGTGTTGTGGCAGGGAGGACTGAAATTTATAAATGAGTCTAAACTTTAGGTAAGGTAAAACAACATACATCATGTACATTTATTTTTACACACCAGTAAAATTCTGATTAAATCTGAGGTGTTACTCTCAAAATAGTGCCTTATTCTTTTCAGCATTTGCTTATAGAAAATTCAATGTCTGACTACATATCATTAATTAAATGTAAAATTGTTTTCACATGAACATCTTTTACTTCCCAAAGCATTTTGACACAATATATATAAATTTAACCCCCCTATAATCTTGAGTTTTCAAGGGTTTGTTTTAGAACTCTAAAACATCTTTAATAAGTAAACTCATTGCTCCAATGTGTATATATGAAGACCAATGGTAGAAAGATTGAATATGACTATTATTAACTAATTGGTAGTTTGTTTTTGTGAACAAAACCCAAGAACTTCTAACTATATTTGCTTGGTGTTTTGAAGTTTGTACAATATTTCCCTATGCAGATGACATTTAATGGTGGTATCTACCCTATGAGGAAAGAAATACAATAATAATTAAGTACTTGATATATATCAGACTGTTGGTAGATAGTCCCTGACTGGGAGGTGGTTACTTTTTCCAAGATAGATATGGTTACTTCTCAGCAACATTTTGTTCTCTTTTATCAGCATTTCAGTCTGGAAAAAAAAAAAAAAATCTGACTTTTATCAACAACTTTAACTTACTGGTTTTATAGTCTATAATCACAAGCATATTTCCTTCTGTAAGCCTTTGGTAATGTTCTCAGCTTCAGCCAAAAAAACAAGTCTCTTCCTGTTTTTTGTTTTTGTTTTTTTGTTTTGCTTTGTTTTGTTTTGTTGTAGACTCTCAGGATCCCTTTCTTTATTTTTCCTCCTCTAGTACTCACTTCAAACCCTTTCAGCACTTTTAATTCTTATGCTCTTACATCTTCAACTACCTCACAGAGCTTTTACTGGTTATTTATTGTTGTGTAACAGACTAACCCTAAACTTAGTGGCATAAACCAATGACAACATTATTTTTGCTCATGAATCAGCAATTTGCTTTTATCATGCTTTGATAATCGCTGTTAGGAGTGGCTCAAAGGCTGGGTACTAGAATCATCTGAAAATTGTTCATAATATTCACCTAGAACTTCACAGTTCTAGCAGATGACTGGCTCTTGACAGAAATGTTAGCTGGTGCTATGGGATGGAATACTTACATGTACCCTCTGTGCATGATATTAGCTTTCACAACATGGTACCAGAATTCCATAACCAGCCTCTGGAGAGAAGAATGAGCTGTATCACCTTTTATGACCTAGCCTCAGAAGTGACATAAAATAATTCTTTCTACATTCTTTTTGTTGAAGATCTTATAAAAGTCCTCTCAGGTTAAAGGGTAGAGCAAATGTTCTGGAAGACCATATTTAGTTGGAAATATTGCTGCAGCCATATGTGATAGTCTACCATAGAACACTTCCTTTTTTTCTTCTTCATACTGTGAAACCTAAGTGATTCTCCGGCTTCTTCTTCTTCTGTAGCTTATCTTAGCAAAATTTACTCATTCTTCCATGTCATTCGCACATGCTGTGTGGCCATTATTGCTTCCTCTTAGCTAAGAAGTGCACTTACCAAACTATTCTTTTAGCCATATCTTTCAAAATCTTCTTTGAGCTTCATGTCACCTCATATCAGATTTGTTACTTCCTTCAACATTGTCATTTACTATCTTCTTGTTTCCTCATCATTAACTGATGGATCCAACACCTGGCTTATAATCCTTTTTTTTCCCCATTGCAAATTCTATCATAACTATTTTAAAATCTCACTTCAAATTCTCTGATTATCTCAGCTCCTATGAATATCACAGTCATTTTACTGTAGCAACTCACACCCACAAAGATGTCAAGAACATCATCACCATCTTGAAATACGAGTTTTCCTTCTAATTCTCTCACTTTCAAATCAATCTACATTTCATTTTTGGAGCCCAAATCAATTTTTTTTTTCTCCTGAGGAGACAATTTGTTTTGTTAGGAAAATAGGTTTTTTGAGCTCAAGGGCTTGGATATGATTCCATATCTGCTGTTTATTGATCTTTACCAAGACAATTAACTTTTCTGAAGCTAAGTTTTTTCACATGCAGTAGTTGAGGGGGAAAAAAGAGGATTATTTTGAAGTGTGACTTAGATCTTGTATATAAAATACAAATACTATTTTACACTGTTTGAGATGCACTAGATTATTGTTAGTTTCTTCTTGCAAAAAATTTTTGCCTTTTTATAACTAATCAAAACTTAGTTGTCACACTTCTATCATACCCTATGATGCATATAGTTATGTTTGGATTGTTCAGATCATGTGTTTTCTCTGTTCTTTTTACAGTTACTGACCATGGGTGGTGGAAATCCCAACATTTTTTATGGCTTTACAAATATATCTCTAGTCTTCACACTCAGCAGTACCCTCAACTTTGATCTGCCATCTGCTTTAGGTGCTTAAATAGGAACTTCTCTGATTGTCTACTGCTACTTTTCCAAAATCTCAAACTTTTGTTGTTGTTCAACCACTTTTTCCTAAAGCTTCCCGTCATCCCATCTCCATGCGATAGATACTTTTTTATCTGCCACACAGAAAGGACGTATTAAGTATGATGCTCATCAACTTTTATCTATTATTTATCAATTTATTTTAACCATATAATCCCTCACCTCCTTTCCTTTAGTTTCATTTATTTTTATGAGAATAACATTCTGACCTGAATCCCCCCCTTGCCCACAATATAATATAATATATGCATTTAGCCCAATTGAGCTTATTATTTGATATATATTTTAATTTCTAAGGAAATTGCCTTAATTCAATTATCTTACTTGATGAGATAGACTACTCACGAGGAGGAATTGTTTTATTTGCTCTCCTTGCTAGTGCTTATCAGAACATAGCCTAAGGCCCTTAGTAGTTTGGATACAGGGAAATTTATTTTAATTTTTAGGCACATAGGAGAAGAAATACCAGATAAAAGCACATTAGTGAGGAAGTATAAAGACTAAGAGAGAGATGCTGTTATGAAAAATAGTGTTTACAAACACTGATCTTGGAATTAAGTAGAAGCAATAAATTTTGAGTGAAAAATGACTAAGTCAATCAGTTAATGAAATGGAGTGCTTATTCACAAGGGCACTAAAATAAAGTCCTTAGTGTTTGACTTATTCTCATTTGAACTGCATCCTTTCTGTCAATTTTACCTGTAACTGAAATCACATTCTTATATAAATAATATATTTCTATATATGTGCCACATGATTAAAGTGCTCTAATGAATTTTAAATAATTTGTGAATGAGTCATGATCAGTGAAGACTTCAAAAAATTAAGGCATATTATTCAAAAACATTAAAATATGTAAGAGCTTTTAGTAAAACTTTTTTATGTCAGATATGTTTCACAAATTTTCCTGTAAGAATATGTTTCTGAAATTTTGATGATAGCACTTGTTCTTCTTAGATATAGAATACATAATTTGTAAAATATTTATAAAATCTCTCCCTTTTGTGATCACAACAGCACCCTGTCTTTCAAGAGAAAATTTGGATCTTCCAAACATATCTAGATTCATCCAGGGAAGTTATGTTTACTAGATGTTGATTACATTCTGACTTAGAAAAAAAATGCATTCCATCTCCATATTAGTACACCACTTCCTTTTAAGGATCTTTCAACTCTGAGATTTTGTTTTTGAAGAATAATAAAGCAAATATATATTCTAGTGTATCTTTTTTTTTTCTTTTTTATTCAACAGAAAGAGACACAGCAAGAGAGGGAACACAAGCAGGGGTAGCGGGAAAGGGAGAAGTAGGCCTCCCACCGAGCAGGGAGCCCAATGCGGAGCTCGATCCCAGGACCCTGGGATCACGACCCAAGCCCAAGGCAGGTGCCTAATGACTGAACCACCCAGGCACCCCTAGTGTATCTTTAAAAAAAAAAAAGATTTTATTTATTTAAGAGAGAGTGAGAGAGCATGCACATAAGCAGGGGGAGAGCCACCCAGGTGCCCCTATTCTGGTGTATCTTATGATTGCCTTCAAAGTGCATGAAAATTGGCAATATCATGTTAGGTTGTATACAAAGAAAGTACTATTTATTTAGTAATTGAATAATGTGAATTAATACAAGATATATGGTGAATACATGTAATCTTCTATATTTAAACTATATATAAAAGAGATTAACAGAATAAAACAGAATAATCCAACCAAACCTCTCCTATCCCATTTAAGTCATATATTTTGTTCCTGATTGTGTTTCATTCAGAACGAAAATGATAAGGAAATTTTTAGGAAATACAGAGTTTAAAGCACATATTCTAAGATACTTAAGGGACATGACTCTACCACTATAGTTTGCATTAAAAATACCCTAAAATATTTTATTAGAAATAGAATAGTAATTTTCATAACCACATGATTCCCATTAAGAGCAAAATACAAAACAAAACAAACAAACAACAACAACAAAACAAACCCCTGTAATTCAAAGTAGAGGGAAAGAATTCATCAAATTCTATTTTCCAAAGCATTTTATTTCATGGTCAGGAATATATTTCTTTCTAATTGCTCTATAGCTTCAATGATAATGGGGCCATGTCTGGAATTTTAAAATTTTGGATTAAATGTTCTTTCTGAATCACAGTAGATTTCAACATAAATTACAATGATATCAAAGCATGAGTCAGTGAAGTGCTGGTTGTGATATGCTAAGCTAAGATCTGAAAACCACTAATTTTCCCCCTTCTCTCAATTCAATTTACAACCCTGTTTCTAACATTCATCTACATTCATCTTCATTTTATTTTTAGCTCCTGCAAACTTTCTATACCATAATTTTTATGTCGCCACCTTTACTTACAGTACTGCGCACTATATCCACATCCATCTTTCTACATGAAATTAGCATCTAGGTAACAATTTCCCTTCTTGACAGCACAGTTAATAACTTTTACATTCATGTGGATGACACTTCAAATACTAGAGTTTTATGATTCACTCTCTTTGATTATGCTAAATATAACTTCGGTCTATATCAGCTCAGTTGCTGCCAATTCCAAATTATCTTTGTGTCTCCAAACTGGCTAACACAATGTTAACCATGGCATCTGATATTTAAATGAATATTGTTTTTAATGCAAAGAAATATTGGAATGCATATGAAGGTTGAACAGATCATATTGAGGACATCAAGCTTCATCACTTTTAAAACCAATCTAATATATTAAACTCATGTGGATTAAATAATAATAAAAATGTCAGCTGTCATTTATTATTTACTAAATGTTGGGTATTGTGGCAGCTATATCTTGTGTATTATTTACATGTAATCCTCAAAACAATGCTATATAATAACTGCGATTATACTTCTATTTACATTTATTAGAGAAGAGGAAGCTCAGAAAGCTTTGATGTTTAAAATTTTTCATAATCACAGCTAGTTAGTGGTAGAAGGAAGGTTTTTATAAGATTAATGATATTAGCAAATTGTTTTCTTTATTAATACTTGTTGAAGATAGCATTTAAGTCATTGGCATAGACCCTTCTGTTGCTTGTTACTAGTTCTTTAAAGCATGTACCTTTAAAAGATGATCGTTTTACCACAAATCTTCTAGAAACAACCATTTCCTGAGAAAGTGTTATTTTATATCCAATCTCTAATATATGCAATTTTAAAAATCCATAAGTAAATTTTTAAATGCCACATGGAAGAAGCTTGTGCATTTTTCTTTGATATGATTTTAAGTCACAGTGCAATCTGGCAATTTCTAAACTTAGTCTAGAGCTAGGGATTTAAAATCTTTGGAAATTTACTTACATCATTTCCTCAACAGATGCTTGGCAGAAGAGATGGCTATGTATAGCTAAGGAAGAAAGTTCTTTGAGGATAGTGAGAGATTTGTTGAGGCTTAAATTCCTCAGGCTTATTTCAACTATTTTTTTCCTTCTTATGCTGACTGGTATTCACAAGTGTTAATGGAAAAGTACCCCCCCCAGTTGAGAAATAGAAAGCCAATGTTTTAAAGAAATAAAACAGAGAAAAAGAGGAATGATTTTAAAAGGAAAATAACAAATCTAATTTCCCAGGAAGTTTATGTGACTCTGAAAAATTTGAAAAAGTATACATTTTTCATACTTTGATGTTTTTATTATTTTTAGACTTACCTAAAATATTTTCTAGTAACAAGATACACAGAGATATTATGTCCTTGAACAGTTCAATGAAAAATAAATCTATATCTATTTACATTTACCATATTGGAAATTTTTAATATTTTATGAAGAATTAAAATATGTACCAGAAAGGATTTCACTGAAACAAAAATGCTTTCTTAGACTTTCCATGTCAAAACTTCCTACAATATTAATGCCATTTTTATGCAATTTACTTGGGAGATCAAAAGATTGGTGATACACTATTGGCTGCAATATAATGCTTAATGTAGTTCATGGACTTTTAGAATTTGAAGTATAATATTAGGGTTGCCAGATTTAGAAAATAAAAATACAAAAAGTTTGATTAAATTTGAATTTCAGATAAACAATGGATTTCCATATATTGGATAGGACATAGACTTCTCCCTTAGTGTACAGAATTACCCTTAATCTGTTAGCTAGCCCAATGGGTGATAACAATGGGGAAATACATAGGGTAAGTAATAGAAAATCTCCCCACTTCTTGCCCAAGAAAGTATGAGAAGGAGATTTGGAAAAGAGAGAGAAAAGAAAAAAACAGTCAGATGTATGTCAGTTTCCCTCTTCCTAGCATTGGCTCTATGAGGGAAGGGTGTGTTTCATTAAATAAGGAAGGAAGCACCAGGAGAAGAGGTCTCTTGCCAAGACTCCCTTTTTAAGTTTCTAGACACATACACTGGCTGCCCTTATATGGGTAAACTGTCACAGGAAAATTCATTGGTTTAACTTTCCTGATCTATCCTTAGTTCCTCTCTGATGTAAATCCAAAAGAGAAGTCACTGAGATTCTGGCTGGATACAATGGGGAGAAGAGTAGACAAGCCACTGGGGTTCCCACAGTATTAGTATTGTGACTTGTTTATTTTCAAGAGTGACATTTGCATGGTGGTTTTTAATTCCTTCTAACTTGGAGATATTGTAAATATATCTCTTGATCTATTAACTTTGCCCAGGGTTCCTTCATTGAAAAATAATTTATAATTAAATCCATCAGTTTTTATTAATATAGTTTTTGTATTGTTTTAGGTTTGCTGGATAATTATTCCTATACATTATTATTCTTTTCTAATGGTAACTTACTCATTCATGGCTCTTTATACTTCTGTATATATGTTAGAATAATTTTGTCACTTCACTAAATTTGCGATTTCATATTACGTAAATTAGTAGAGCAATTTGAAGAGAACAGACATCTTCATGTTACTTTATGGCATGTGATAAAGTGAAATATTTCATTATTTTTCATATTTCTTAATTTTTTATAGATTTCCTCATAAAGGCCTTGTATGTGTATGTTCCTCTCTATGTATGTGAGTGTGTCTGTGTCCTTTTATATGTACTTAAATGAATCATGTGTAACAGTTTTTGTTACTCTATTGAATATCTTATTTCTGATTATATTTTGTAATTATTTTTATAAGATAATTACACTGAATGTTGTGCATTAATTTTGTATCTTTGTGGAACCTTGTGGAACTCATATTTAGTATTTTATCTGTTCATTCTATGCATTTTCTCAGTAGATAACTTAATTTCTTTATAAATAGTTATATTAATAACATTCCCTTTAAAATTCTTGTATCTTGTTTTATAAATAAGGCAAAGATGTCTCTGGGTATTGATTCTAGTTTGTTTATTTCTTTATTACAGGCTGAGACCTGTTATCTCAAAAGCCTGTTGTTGCCAAAGTAAAATTTTTACATATCCAGTTATTTTTAAAATAGCTGAAACCAGCAGAGATTTAGCCATTTAGATCCTGTTTGTTCTGCATAACCGGTGAAACTATACCCAGCATCTCCTGGCCATTAATATGATAGAGCCATATGGTGATAAAAAGTCACTACTGCCTTTCGGAGCTCTCGAACCCAGAGACTCCCGTGGTACTGTTGGGTGAAATCACTTAGAAAAGCAAGCCCATTCTCTCATTCCTCTCCTGGAGTTCCTTGCCTTCCTTCTCTTCTTGATGGTGACTTTCTGTTAAGTCTCTGGATGGTGTCATGCTTCTGCTCTCAAGCAACCCTGTCCAATCAACTTTCAGTGAAGTTTGTTGTGTGCTACTGCCTCTTGTAGTAATATCATTTTCTATATTTGGTTCCTGGACTTCTCAAACCCCTATATGTTTCTTATTTCCTTTTAATATTTGTTCTTATTGAATTGACCAAGACTTCCAGGACTGTAATAAATAGTTGCGGTAATGGTAGAAATTTTAACCATGTTCCTGATATTAAAGCGAAAATCTAAGATTTTCCATTCTATATAATATTTGCTTTGGCCAATGTATTTTTCCCTGTTTTTATTTGCAACTATTCTAATGAGTTTTTTCCACACAATGGTGTATATTATGTTTTGTTTTATGGGTTTTCTCTCAACCCATTTACGTTATTGACATAGTTTATATTCTTGGTCACAATTCTTTCTCCTTTTTTCTATTTATGTCTATTTTCTTTGTTTTTTGTTTTGTTTTTTGTTTTGTTTTGGGTTTTTTTTGTCTTTATTTCATGCCACATTTTGGAAAATAATTAATCCATACTTAATCCTACCACTAATTTATTTGTTTTTTAAAATACATTCTTTAAGCTCTATTTATGTCTTACTGTCAACAATTGGAGGATCATTCTGGCTGCTGTGGTGAGAGTGGAATACAGCATATTTCACTATAGCATATAGCAAATATACAACTGGCGGCAATGATAGAAGCAGAGAAACCAGTTAAAACTCTCCTGCAGTAATCTAGATGAGAAAAAAAAGTCTTCGTGAAGGAGTATTGTTTTGAATGTTTGTAAATCAAGAGAAAACAGCTTAATTATTGAATCATAGAATGGAAACTTGGAGCAAAACTAACTGTAACTATAATGAGATTGGAAATTGTGCATATGTCAAAAATTTGACATACTGACAACACATAATAATCATAAAAAGTAAACCTGTTTTAAAAGGTAATTCATGTAACACAATTTAATATATCTATTGTGGGATAATAAATAGTTTTAAATTCAGTGAAAGATTATATTAAATTATAAACATAAAAGCTATTGCAAAACTTAAGAATCTTGGTGTGAAATCAAAATACAGTGATGTAATAATGGGATATTTCAAAAGTTCTTTCTATGTGCTAATAGACAAATACACAATTGAAGGAGAAAAGATAAATACAATTTTAATATGCTAATTTCCATCCTATTTATCCAAATAATTTTTAGTTTTTATTTTTAAAGTAGCATAGAGTAAAATTGATTTTCTATGCATTTTGAAGTTCTATAAATTTTAACATGTGTGTAGGTTTGTATAATTGCCATTACAATTAGGATACAGAACAGTTCCATCACCCCAAAGCCTTCTTCATGCTATTCCTTTTATAGTCACATTTCCCCCATCCCAAAAACAGACAACCACTGATTTATTCTTTATCATTATAGTTTGTGTTTTCAAGAATGTCATATAAAAGATTCATACATGTCATAAGCTTTTGAGACTGGATTTTTACCAGCATATCTTCGAAATTCATTCAACTATTGCATGTTGTCATAGTTCATTCCTTTTTATTGCTGAGTAGTATCCAATTATGTACATGTACCAGACTTTGCTTACATAGTCACTCATTTAAGGACATTTGAGTTATTTCCATTTTTTATGATTATGGATAAAACTGCTATTAGCATTCATGTATAGGATTTATGTTTCATTCTCTAGGGTAGTAAGATTTCATTTTATATGGCAAATACCCAAGAATAACATTGCTAAGTCATATGGTAAGTACTTTTTAATTTTATAAGAAATTGCCAAACTGTTTACCAGAGTGCTGTACCATAGTCCTACTTTTCATCAATAATGTATGAGTACTTGTTACTTGGCATTTCACTAACACTGGTGTTGTAAGATTTCTTTTTTTTTTTCTTTTAGCCATCATAATGAATGTACAGTGGTAGCTTATTGTGGTACAAGATTGAAAAATCACATTTAAAATTTATTGAATACAGTTGAAATTTGAGAGGGTCTAGTGAGTTCAAAGATTTCAGGGCTGATGAAGGAAATAGCCATGTAGGTGACAGTAGCCCACAGAGGGCTTTATTTGGGTTTGGATTGGTATTACAAGTAAGATGCTCACATCAGGAGACTTTCAAAAACAGGAGCTCAGCATCACCACCCAGAAGGCAAAGAGGGCAAAAGAACTCCAAGGGAAGAGGGGAAGTGAGGAGAGGTCTCACGTATGGAGGTGATGTTGCTCAGCAGTACAGCTGGGAGTTGCCAGGTCAGAGACTTTTGAATGGCAGCTGCTTGGGGTCTTTTGTAGTTCCAGGGTATGTTTTATCTATAGCTAGTAAATGTCAATTGCAGTTTTGCTATATATGTAATGCAGGTAGGCTCTAATTTGCTAAAAATAATGCTTATTGGGCTATATATAAAACAATTGGATGTGTAAAAATCCAAGTTTGTCACTGATGGGCTTTTGAGTTTAATGGACCCAGCTTTCTGTAAAGTAGTAAACAGCGTAGGGGCCAATACACAGGGGCCATCTTTGGCTGACTCATAACAGAAAGAAGTAGATCTGTAGAGTCCTATAGCTGATTTCATTCAATTAATCTGATGAATTACATAATACACTTTCTGTAGAAAATCATAATATTTTACTAATATTTGGAGAAACTAAACTTGGAAAATATTTTAAAAAATGAAAATACATTTTTTGGTAACTTATCTCCTAATATTTGATAGAGAAACAGAATTTGACGTTCATATGTGAAAATAGTATTATCGACCATTTAGTAACTGTTTTTATTTAGAAGTGGAAATGAGAGTTTGCTAAGAATTCCATATAATCCAAATCTTTAGAAGGAATGCATCATGTTAATGGAATAGTTTGTCACTTTAATAAGATAGCTAAGGTTGTAAAAGTCTGTGTGTGTACGTACAGTTAATTGATACATACTACAAATTAATTTATTATACAGTTATAAATTAACTGTTGTGTCATTTGTAGTAATCCATTTATCTACTCAGGCCAAAATACCACTAAATAACACCAGAACAAACTTTCGTGTATTTAATTGAGGAAGTAGCTAGTGGAATATCTGGGTTACACTGGAACCAGCTTCTGGTTCTGGGTCAGTGTAAATCTGAATAAACAAAACAAATATTTATTTAATCTCTTTTCCCCTATTATTAATAATGTAATTATTTCCAACTGGCCTAGTGATAATGCACAAATTTTCAGGTCTAATGAGACAGGTTAAACAGTGCCACAATTGTGGAGAGTTTTTGTTTTTTACTTTCTTTACCATATAGAACCCAAACAGATAAAAATATAATAATCAAGATGGAAGACCTGGAACACTTTAATATCTGTAGGTATGATGATATAAGTCACATTTTATTCTGCATTTTTTAAAAATGTAAATATTTGTGTTAGGGCATGTATAAATTTATATTTTGTCTAGAGGAGACAAAAGACTTTGTCTTTTTATTTCTTTACTTTTTGGATTTACTGAGTTAGATGTAAATATAAAAAGATGTGATTATCTCTAGGGAGATAACATTTGATGGGAATGAAGTTTAGTAGGCTCCATAACTCATTCCTTTTTCTTTTCTCTTTTCCAGTCTCTGGATGTTTTCTTCTTTCTTTTCCCATTCCTTTTTTACTCTGAAGGAATATATAAATGGGAGAAATATATGTGTGTGTGGGGGGAGAGGGAATGCGAACATACATATATATATATATACATACATATATATATATATATATATATATATATGTATGTATATATATATATACACAAATTTGGACTGTCACTAAGTAAGAATTAACCATAATATAATGACCACTCCTCAGGAAAGAGAAGTTATTATACTGTTGTTATTGTTGTTACCCCATAACTGTAGATATTTTCTTTTTTTTTTTTTAAGATTTTGTTTATTTGAGAGAGAGAGAGAGAGAGGGAGAGGGTGGGGAGAGCACAAAGGGAGAATGGAAGAGAGAAGCAGACTTCCCGCTGAGCAGAGAGCCTGACATGGGGCTCGATCCCAGGACCCCAAGATCATGACCTGAGCTGAAGTCAGACGCTTAACCAGCTGAGCCACTCAGGCACCCCTTCTTTTTTTTAAGATTTATTTATTTAGGGGAGCCTGGGTGACTCAGTCAGTTAAGCATCTGCCTTCGGCTCAGGTCGTGATCTCAGGGTCCTGGGATGGAGCCTGACATGGGGCTCCCTGCTCAGCAGGGAATCTGCTTCTCCCTTTCCTTCTGTCTGCCGCTCCCCCTGCTTGTGCTCTCTCTCTCTCTCTCAAATAAATAAATAAAATATTAAAGAAAAAAGATTTATTTATTTATTTGAGAGGGTAGGGAGGGGCAGAGAGTCTTAAGCAGACTCCACAGAGTGCGGAGCACAAAGACCAACAGTAGCTCAATCTCCTGATGCTGAGATCATGACCTGAGCCAAAACCAAGAGTCAGAAGCTCAACCAACTGCACCACCCAGGCACCCCTGTAAAGATACTTTCAACTATTTTAGTCTCTTTGAATGTTTGCTAAGTCTTTTTGTTTGCTTTTTACTAAGCTCTATGTATACAGATATTTAAGATCTTTGCAAGAGTATAACATGAACATCTTTTGTTCACTGATTTATTTAACAAATGTTTATTAAGCACCTATCTTGTGTCAGGCATTTCTTGCTGTATTACCTTTGGAAAAAAAACTACACAAGAATATTCATTTTATTCTTCCTTTTCATTAAATTGGAAGATTTAAATGTCTCCTTATCTTCAATATTATATACAACCTTATTATCTTAATTATTTGTACATCCTTAATATTGATGCTGAAAACTACTATGGTTGATTCTTTAGTCATTTTATTTCACATTTAAATTATTAAAGTCTCTGAATTCCGCCGGCTTACCTATGCAAAATAATGTTCAGAATGAGAACAATTATTTCAAATTAATATCACTGGCATTTAAAACATCACTATGAATATCAACTGTTTGATATTTTCAAATAAGTGAGAATATTAATTAAATATCCCCAGTTTCTGTGACATATACATTCAGCACATCTTCTCTCTCTCCCTGTGATATACTATTACAGATGGCTTTTCAAACCAGTAGGTGTGTCTTGTTCAATTAATTTGGGTAAAGTTCACATAGCAGGAGTCATCTTATCAGCTCTTGACAACTATGTACATAATTCTATCATAGCAGAAGTTTTTCTCTCTGATTTTCTTAAATCAAAGAAAATATGAGGGCAATTTTTAAGAGTAAATTCTCTCAAACATTAACCCTATTAAAATTCTACATTTCCGGGGCGCCTGGGTGGCTCAGTTGTTAAGCGTCTGCCTTCGGCTCAGGTCATGATCCCAGGGTCCTGGGATCGAGCCCCGCATCGGGCTCCCTGCTCGGCGGGAAGCCTGCTTCCTACTCCCCCTGCTGTGTTCCCTCTCTCGCTGTGTCTCTCTCTGTCAAATAAATAAATAAAATCTTTAAAAAAAAATAAAATAAAAAAAAATAAAATTCTACATTTCCTTTATTTATTTTTTTGGTCAGATAATTTTGCAAGTACATTTTACTCATTACAGAGATACGATTATCTGTATTATTGCAATTTGAATATGCATACATATTTAAAAAAATATGAGTAAGTGTACCTTTTTAGATGCTATTTTGGCTTAAAATAGCCCTGATAATGGTTTTTAACTTGGAACGGCAATATCTCCCCAGTGCCTGGCAAATTACATTATTCCTAGTGGGTAATAAAAAAATAATATTCTTTGTTTCATTTTTCAAGAATCAAATAAAATAAGTGCATGTATGCTTTGTGGACAAATACAAAATATTGCTTATACTAGGTATACCCTAAATTCCAAATGCTTCATGCTTTGCCTGTGCTGAATTAGATAATGTAAATCCTGAATTAAACAATAGAAACGTCATTTCTGAGCAGTTCTATTAACAAAAATGTGACTTATCTTAAGCATTGAAGTGATAAATGACATTTGGAAAATTAATCAAAAAGTTCTGAAACTATTATTGAGGATGCCTTATTCAGATTTCTATTAATAATACTGTCTTTAAGCGTTCTTACCTTTCACCTTCATCTGCCAGCCAGGATTCCCATGGAATATTCCTTGAGATTAGGCTGGGAACCAAGTAGGAGAGAAGGGTGGGAGATGGGGATGGGAGTAAGTTGAGAACTGAATCTGAAAAGATGACTCCATGGTCTCCCCTTGAGCAAGTCACAGGTTAGGGGAAAAAGAAGACAAAAAATGTGTACAATGAAATTCCAGTGGAAGATGTGAAATTCAGTAGTAGAAAAGTTCATGGGTACTATAACAAGTACCCATTAAAGTACTTTATGCATGATCAGTTTTGAATTTTAGCATAGTATCTTAATTAACAAGGATAGAAGATAATTTGGAGTTTGGGAGGTTGCAGTAAATCTAATTATTATAATCCAAAGATTCAGGCCTGAACTAAGTCTCACCAATGATACAAATACATGTTAAGAGTCAATATGATTTGCTGTGTAATTGATTATGTGTGGTGAAGGGTATGGAGGGTTAAGAAATAGGATTGCTTCCAGGTTCCACACTGAGATGATTTTATGTTCAATGGATAACACAGGTTTTGAGGGTAGAGTGAAATGAAAAGCTAACTTTGTACTTGATGAGCTTGAGATACCGTGGACCATAATGCAAAGAAATTGACTGATATTTGAGGATTTTTCTCAAACTTGTACAGGCTTCATTAGGGTTAGAAATAGGTAAGTATGTTTAAGTATGATTTGTAGGTAAAAATGTTAATTTTCTAGAATAATTTTCAATTTGGTTCACTGACGTTATAAAATACTGGAGTAAGCTTGAATTTGTTTTTATGTATCTGAATATGATCTATGCCAGGGCAGCTAACCAACCAGCCAAACAAACAATGCTAGCAGTGACTTAGAACAAGAAAGATTTATTTCTCACTAATACAGGCACAACTGCAAGGTTAGCTGACATTCCAAGGCAACTATCAAGCAAAGGACATTCAGTCCTCTACTTCCACGTCAACCAGGATTGCTGTTGCAATGAAAGACAGCCCTGGAGAAGCTTTTACCAGCAAAATTGCTTTCATCCTTAAATACCATATGCCCCATCTACACAAATTTCTCTGGCTGAATTCAATCACAAGCCATACCTAAGCTCAAGAAAGTAGAGAGGTTCTATATCCTCACATGTTCAGAGGGAGAACCAGAAATATTAGCAAACAGCACTAACATTTTCAACAGTTTTGAAGTCAGAAAAACTTAGGCTTCAAAACCAGTTTTGCCAAAGTTTCTTCATCCATAAAATGAAAAAAATATATATATGAATGAACAAATCAATCCCAATTTGTGTATCTGTAAAGATTTCTCTGGGTTTTGCAGGTGAATTTGTTTTTAAAGACCTTGTGGATCTTGTTTGTGATTTAATGCCCAAGAAATTCTTCTTTAAGTGAAGGTGCCCTTTTGAATTACCCATTATTAGACTGATTGCTTATTAGAATTTGTTGGTTTTTAATGGATGGTTGCTCATATTTGGACCCAAAATAATTAGATTGTCTCTAATTACTGATGGGAGGTCAAGTATATGATATATGCAAGTATAATGATTTATTGCATGACCATGTATAAGATCAGTATCTTAGGCCTGAATGATATTTGTCAACGCATAATTCCCTTAGGTTGGAATAATGCACATAAGACTTTCTCTCTGTAATACTCTGTCTCAGAGTTTACATAGGGGCAATGTCCATTGACTCCACTAGTAAATAGTCTGCAAATTTTCCAAATGACATTTGACTGTAGACACATGCCAGTTTCAGTGATGCACTTTTTATTAAATTAGGGATACAGATTGAAAATGCCCAGTGAATTCAACTCATTACATGTTATTATCATGAGTGATGTAATACATTATAAGCTATAATACAATTAATCTTACTTTAGTGGTTTCTATAAATATGTCTGATATACACTAAGAAACTTATTTCAAGCAGATAAATCTGACTCAATATTAGAACATCTCATTTAATTTAGGGAAATTTAATTTAGTAAAAGTCATCTTTCTACATTCTTATTTCTGTTCTTTAAAATGTTTTCTGTTTAAAATTACAGTCAAAAGTGTTTTTTGTCAGAATGATACAAATATTCCTTAAATTTTAGAACTTGACAGTTTTATTATTGGAAAGATTTATCATATTCTATTTAGCTACTTGTTTACTTAGTCGCTGTTAGTAAGAGTTAACATTCATTTTACACTTACGAGATGCTAAGAATTATTATAAAAGGGACATATATTATCTCATTTAATTAAATTATTATTACTAAATATTATAAAAAATTACATATAGATATATAAAAAAATCAGACTAGTGAAGCTTTCCTAATTTCCTGTGAATAATTTTCAAATTAAGAAAAAATATTTATTTTTCTTTAAACATTTAACAAAACAAAATATGTAAAATTATTTATTTTAAATGTATTGATATAAATAAGTTGTTCATTGATAATATACTTTTGAGTTAAGTTTTAAAATAATATGAGATAATTATTTTGGAATCATTAATCTTTATAAAGATAAAATGTTAAAATATGCATTTAAATTAAAAGAACATAAAGGTAGAGATCAGTACCTATATTTAAGAAGCAGTACAACGGTATGAGAACTTTCTCACTGTAGAGGCAGCAACTGAAAAATTCACAGCAGGTTTAGCATTCAAATGACTACAGATTTGCTAATGTTACTATTTATTGTATATGAACAAACTTTAAGCTAATGACAAAACTAGGATTTCTGAGGTTAAAAATATGACAAAACTGTATATGCCAATAATTCTAAAGACTGATAAATTATCATTCAAATATTTATTTATTGAGCATTTACAATGTAAAAGGAATTATTAGATACTGCTGAAGAGGCATCTGAGTTATTACCTAAGTGTCAATTAATCCATTTAGGTTAAAGTAATAGGTACATAAATTCCTTGAATTAACATGTAATTAAAATGTGGTCAAGCTGTGTTTGTGTGTGTGTTGTATATAAACAAATTAAAGGTATTCTCTCATTTATCCTCAAATGTTTAAATAGTACTACTAATAAACACCATAAACATGAGTCTTTATTATCTTCTTCTACTTTGTGCCAGATTTAAAGGCACTATTATTCCCCATGCTTAGAGTTGACTACACCCATTTATCTGGAAGCTTCCTTTTTTCAGATTAATGTAGAAAATATCCAAGAAAAGTAAAGAATGAAAAATAGCAATAATTTTGCTAGTAGTTATATTTATAAGTACTCCCAAAGGGAGAAAAAATAAAGAAAAATCAAAGAAATGTGTCAATGAAAGCTGACAAATCTTACCTACATTTAAAAGTTAATGTGAAGCTGATGTGTATTTGAATAAAATGAGTAATATCCAAGAAGTGAGTTTCAAGTACATCAAAAACTCCCATTACAAAGACAAGCTAAGAAGATGTTGTGTTTTACAACAAAATTAATCATCAAAAATCCAAAGATGTGAACTATTTCTTAGGTGTTGGATGTGGAGATATATCATCCACACCCATTAAAGAGACTTACTGCCCTAGCTGCTGGGAGTGCTTATGGTAGGAAGTCTTCAGTGGGCAGTTACCTCAGAGATTTCCTGAGCAGAAGAGTTACCTCTTTCAAGGTCAAACTCTTCCAGAGCAGTGTACATCCACACTGTCGGATGAAGAAGTACAAAGTATAAAGTACTTTGGATGAAGAAGTACAAAGTATAAAGGCCCAGCCATTTCCCACTCTGATCAGCCATTTTTAGTTCCACACTAGTCCTGATCACCAGAGGCTCTGGTTACTGTATGGCTCTCCACTTTACCTCTCTCCAGGATACTTCCTTCCTGCCTCCCTTCTATACACTAAACTTTGTCTCAACATCTGATTTTCAGAAAATCCAACCTCTAACATCTAATAAATACAATTTAACTAAAAAAAAAAAAAAAAATGGCATTGAAATTGGACTCCCTAAGAAGGATCTCTTTTTCTCTTATACCTGGGATTGTTGCTCTATTTATTCATATTTTCTCTTCTGTGAGAAACTGTGAAACAGACTTAGGGGAATCTGGAATGAATATTGTAAAATCTGTGATAGCTATGGTGCCTTGGAAGGAGCTAATAGGCCAGGATTTTGATAGCAATAATCACGCAAGCCAGAAACCAATAAAAGCCTGGTTTGTTTTCAAACTGTGTAAGAATGACAGAATTAGACATGCACTGTGAAAATAAGTGTAAAGTTTAGACACATATTCTGTTTTTCACACTGTCTTTAAAAGACAGCAGAGGCCTTATCATCTTCTATTTTACACATGAAACTATTTTGAAATCTGCCTATGATCACAGAATTTTGTGATGTGCTAAAATGTTTATAATACTCAGCTTTTAAAATTTCAATTAGCAAGTGCTAATTAGCATCTAAAATGAAGAAGAGGTCTCAAAGAGGTTGTACGAAGAACAAGAAAGATAAAAAGGTGAGAAGCCTAAGTAAAGAAAGAAAATTACTTCAAAGCAGAAAACAGAAGAATGAAGGAACAGAAGGTGGGAGAAGAGAGGACCAAAGAAAAAACTAAATATTCTGAGGAAAGTAAAGGAAGGAAATGCACAAAATTCTTTCTTTGAAAGGCTTATTTTTCTTGTCTTTGCTTTCAAACAAGATTCTGAAAACGTTTTCTGTTTATCTGATTGAATTTTCTTTCTTTTTTATTTTACCTCACAGTTGAATATGAACACAGTGAAATCCAAATCAGCTACTAGTAGTTTTGTTTTCAGTAGTTAATAATTATAGACAGCACGATGTACCAACTTTACTCTCAGTTTTGTTCTTTTATTTGTTTTAAATTATACACATTCTGATACAAAAGTACAATTTGAGGAAGTTGTTAACAACTCAGTGTGTTTTTATGATTATAAAAATTTCAGAAAAATCCCATAAGAATTTATTTTCTTTTATAATTTGACAACTCAAAGATTTTAATTAAAAATATCCTTCACATATCCCATATGTACCCAATAAGGCTAAAGTTGTATAATTGGCTATCTAAGCTGTAGGCAGCTGGAGACAATTCACAAATTCCTTACAGGAAGAAAGCCAAAACAAACAGGAGGAAAACAATACGTCATTGAGAACATCACCCAAGTCATGCTTTAGTAAAGGATAACAACAGAAGTCTCATAAGGCAAAGTGGAGCAGATGGTTCCAAGAATCTTTTGGACTAGGTTATTTTTGTTCTTAGGCCAGAGCTTATGATGGAAAGCAAATACGCTGAGAACAAATTAACTGGTGCATACGGATGTGGGCGTTAGTTCCCTAAGGTGAGAATCAAATTCACAAACCTAACATTTAATCAGAACTGTTGTTTCTAACTAGTATGTCATGCTCTATTGCTTCCAGATAATACACCATATGATTTCCAGTCAAATGCTAATGATGAATAGAAATGATAGAATGGAGAGAACGGCACTGAGTTGAACCTATTTTTCTCCGGGTTGTTGAGGGTGGGGGGGGTGGGGAACGACAAGCCTCCGCATCAGGATATTGAAGAAAACTGAAGTGCGTGTCTTTTAACTTGATCACATAATACATTCATAGCCCCATCACTGGTAACACACCTTAAAAATCATACACAAATTCACATGTCCCAGTGTGGAATATATAAACATAATGAACATCGAGCAAATTGTGTAATAATATTGAAGAGAATCATGTGTTGTGGACACAGCTTTATTGAATGAAATAATTTGGCTGAAACCTTGAGTTTATTTTGACCATTATTTTCATCAGGACTTAAGTTGTTACTTGTTTTCACAATGTAGTTATTAAAAACATTGCATTTACAATTGCCAAATTGTTAAGAAAATTGACCAAAAAAATCACTTCAAAGAAATTAAAATTTTTCAAAACTATATTTGTGAGAGCTTTATAAAGCAATGTGTGTCTCGGTGAGTATGTGAGTGTATATGTAAATATGTATGTAGATGAGTAAAATATCTTGTCGTGTTTATCTTTGAAGACCATAAAGAACTGTTAAAAAACAAACAGATATGACCTCGTGCAGTTTCATGTCTGTGAAGCAGTAACAAGTGTTGAGCTGTCATACCCTAAAAATTAGTACATTTTATAACTGGATTCTCAAAGAATCTTAAAACTTTTCACACTTTAAGGATGATCCCTGTCATTCTCTTACAATTTGAATAGCTTATAACAAATGATTTATGCCTTCAATTTTATAAAATGCAATACAATCATGTAGGATGATGTCAGAGTATGATGTCATATGTGATCATGTTGGTCATCTAACATCATTTTATCCTTATCTTCCACTGAATATTGTCCAAATTCCTCAATACTCAATAGTGCCCCTCAGTACCATGGGGCAGGTATGTGTGTGGCATTACAGTTCTCATACAAGGCATCTGAGAAAGTAGTGGGCAGGGTGAGCAAGGTTTGACCTTGTCACAAGGACTAGTGAGTGGTCTGCTAGGACGTAGACAAGGACTAGTGAGTGGTACTGGAATTTAGTAGATGGGGGCCAATGATGTTAAACATCCCCCAAAGAATTGTTATGAAGAACAAAGAATTGTCCAATATACCAGTAGTGCCTCTGCTAAAGAACGCTTAATCAAAAATCTGACCTGAGCATATCTCTTAGATTCAGCCATTCTAATTCACATACTCTGTTTAAATGGTCTTGGTATGCCATTTCCCCTTCCTGAAATGCTTTTCACTTTTTCCACTCCTTGTCATCATGAAGCTAGACAGCTAACTCATTTTTCCAATTTCAGCCCACATATTGCTTCCTTAGCAAAGTGTTCCCTAACTCCCTCATGTTTCATTACTTATTGCTCTCTCTGCATCCACAAAACCCAGAACATCCTACAAATGGTACCTGTGCACCTGTTTGTCTGATTTTACATGTTTGCATGCTGCTGCACTTAGACAGGTATCATTTCGTATTCATCTGTGCATATGGACACTCCAATATATTGAAATACATGTATTCATTATGTGCTCAATGAATGTTGAATGAAATACAATAGAAAATAGAGCAAATGAATGAGTAAATAAATACATGCAAAAAAGCAAATGGAATTTTCTGAAAGGCATGTTACAATGTTACTTGAAAGAAATAGCACATACATGCCTGAGAACCATACAGAAGAATATAAAATGTTTACAATATGGTATACTGAATGTCATATTTTAAATGTGTAGATAATTCTTTGTGCTTCAAATGAAAGAGTGTGAAAATTTTAATGGTAGAGTTATAAAATATATTTTGTTTGACAAAATATAGAACCCAAGTAGATTATTAATATTATTAGGTGACATATGTTTAATTTTTCCTAAGTTGTTCAGGTTAACTCATGTTGTTATTCAGTCCTTTGGACTGAAATGCTTTTTATAGTCTTACAAAAGTAGTATCAAAATAATTTGTTATTATTTAAAAGAAATAACTAACATTGCAAAATGAGAGAAACATAGATTTCAAGTTAGTTTATTAAATGCCTATTTAATCTTTATATGAGTTAGGTTCTTTTCACATTTTATGCATATTTAATAGTAAAAAAGATAGTCATGGTATCTACCTTCACAAATATTACACTACTAGGGAAGATGTATGATTTAAGCAAGTGAATAAGACAAAGTTTAATTAATGATTTCGAACTGTGAGTAAATACTTTTGTACAACCTTAAAAAATAATTTTCTGAATTTCAGGTTACAAAATTTATGAAATTTATAAAATGTTTACAAAAATAAAGCAAACATTTACCTAGTGAGATGCTGTGAGGATAAATAGATTGTATAATGGCCTTAGACAATTTCAGGAACATGGACAGTGCTTAATAACTGGTAACTAATGTTATATGAGAGCTATTTATACACATCATAATTAGCATGTCTTTATTTTGTCTGGCCTTTTCTCCTAAAATTCTAACTTTAAAAACCTTTAAATTTTGTAAGAATTAGAAGTCCTTATACTTTTCTGTATTCAAAATCATAGAAAACTTGTTTACTATGTTTCTTCTATTTCTTTTTTTTTTTTAAAGATTTTATTTATTTATTTGAGACAGAGAGAATGAG
This sequence comes from Phoca vitulina, assembly GCF_004348235.1. Taxonomy (NCBI): domain Eukaryota; kingdom Metazoa; phylum Chordata; class Mammalia; order Carnivora; family Phocidae; genus Phoca; species Phoca vitulina. Next base: position 22,768,430 of record NW_022589714.1, read on the forward strand.
AGAGAGAGAGAGAGAGCACATGAGAGGGGGGAGGGTCAGAGGGAGAAGCAGGCTCCCTGCCGAGCAGGGAGCCCGATGCGGGACTCGATTCAGGGACTCCAGGATCATGACCTGAGCCGAAGGCAGTCGCTTAACCAACTGAGCCACCCAGGCGCCCCTTCTATTTCTTAATTTTTGCTATATTGATGTATTAGTTCCTTGTTCTATTTCATAGACAAGTTTGGATTTATATCACATAAACACTATTTTTAAAATGCCTTTTGACAGTTTAGCATGGATTCAGGAATATATCAAAATACCATCCGGAGCAATGTCTTGTTTTTTTATTGCCTTTTGTTAGTGTGACTTATTATTTCCCTCTGGCTTTTTTAGCTTTCTCCCAAGTTAATAGTTTCTCAACTCTTAGATGCCTGATATCTTGTCTTGCCATTAATCACTGTGAAGTTAACAGCTAGCACACCTCTCAGTATTATCTTGAGTTTAACTCTGTCTACACAACAATGAATCAAAGTCATGAAAACAGAAGATGGTACCTCTTCAAATCAAAGCATTTAAAAAATACTATATCATTCACACTTTCAGATTTAGAAAATCCATTTGTTTCTCTTTGAAGTGGATATACTTTAAACATACTACCTGGTGAAATTTTACTTGATGAAAAAGTATTAATTAGGCATAACTTTTGAAGATTATTTTGCTAAAGAAAAATTCATATCTTGACTAAAGTTTTATATTTGTTTTTCTAAAATGCTGCTATAAGTGTTTATCTGTCAATATTGATATGCTATCTGTTGTATCTTAACACAATTTAATGAAAGAAGAACTATAAATTTCATAAATCAGGTGATAAATCAGGTCAGTTAACTGAAATTAAGCAAAATGACTTTGGAGCAACAAGAAACATAGAGTCATAACGGATTCAAAATCCTTGGGGATTAAACCTATATTATTTATACTACTTAAAAATTTTCAAACTTTACAGCTTTGGTCCCACATTTTTATTTCTCCTAAATTATGAGCAGTAATCATACATCTTATTGATATTATAAACTAAATGGGAGATTTTTATGTGAAAAATTTTGTTCTATTATATCACAAAATTGTTAACCAATAGTTTAGGCCTTTAAACAATCAAAGATAAGTTAACTTATTAAAAATATCTTTTAAAAATAAATTTCACAGAATATGGATAGAATAGAGCTGAATTTAAGGATTCCAGAAATGGGCAAATATGAAACAGTGACATGATATTTCTATATGAAGGCAAAAATTATACAAGAATACTTTTTTAGTTTATTGCTGTCCTTAAGACTAAGTCTTAGTACACCTCTCATATTATTAACCCATAATTTTCCAGTTTTGCAATCTGTTTAATATATGTTTTTGCTATCAGGTAAACTTTTTCCTAATCAAAAACAACTTTAAGTAAATCTAACCTCATACCGGGGAGGAAGCCATTAGATGCAAAAAAGGATTAAAGTCTTAGCAAGTTAAAAAATAAAATTAGCAGACACATTGAATTTTATGCTACTATAAAAAATTGAGTTGTGCAATTAAATTTAAAATGTTTTGTCTCTTCTTTATATAATTATGAGGAACTTTAGAGTTTAAACGTAATAGATGAATATTATTTTACATCTATAGTAAATTTAAACTATGGGCTAGTGAAAATCCAGCTTTAAATATTTTTTTCATGTGATTAGCACATAGTATTAATAAAAGTGATCATTTTCCACCTAGTCCAAAAGGTTATGAGAAATACCCACTGTGGATAACTAAAAATAAAGCCTTGAATTCTTAAATTAGGGAAAGCTAAATAAGCCTAAGCCCAAATAATTATCAAAATATTAACAAAAAATCAACCCCCAAAATCTGAAAAATGTTTTTCAATTACTGACTTGGCAACAATTAAATTCATTTTCAATTGCTAAACAGAATTCATTCTTGAGGTCCTTTGTCAGATTAATAAAAAGATAAATGATATGCACAACATATTTCGATGTTAACAGTAAAAACAAGATAAGGCCTTAGAGGTAGGCAAGCAACAAGCCAGAAAAGACAGATAAGTGGAGAGATAATTGAATACAATATTGAGAAAAAGGAAGACTCTGTGTGTGTGTGTGTGTGTGTGTGTGTGTGTGTGTGTGTGTGTCGGCTCTGGCAGCTCTGTATAAATGTAATCAAATAGTTTATATTCTTTGATATTTTATATATATTGTGATTTTGTTTTAAAATGAAGGGTTTAATAATGGTTTAATAGCTTGATAGCTGAACATTTTATAAGTGCAATGGTAATTATACTAAAATAACAATCGTGGCAGGTAGAAATTCCTAACATAGAAGACCTAAGGTAGACTGCCTAGCAGAATGATTTTCCCAATATGCCAGGGAGCCTAGAAGCTACTTTGTGAGATTTTCTTTGTAGCGTAAAAAATGTTGATGTTAAAGGAGAAGAGGTCAGATATTTTATGCATTTCTTAAGTTACCTTCTTCAACCCTTGCTATGATGTTACTAAGTGATTTTTTTCTTTCTTTCTTTTTTTTTTGGTAGACTTTTTTTTTAAGAGTCAGAAATACTCAGTAACTTGCTTAAAGTTAGGTAGCTTGTTGATGCCACAGAGGGTTCCCAAACTGACTTTTCCACTAAACAGTACAGCGTTGTGCTCTCTTGGTGTGAGTAGGTCTTGTGACGAAATAAATACCAATTGTGTTTGTTGTTTTTTATAATATCCTTTCTTGTGAAGGGGGAGGAATAGAATAAATCAATTAAATCTTTAAACTAGATGACTTGGTTCTGAAATTCATTCCATACATGCTTAAAATCAAATAGGGTTCTACATTTTAAATCCACAAAACCAAAATTTATTATAGAAATAGTTATCCAAGATAAACTTTAAAAGTAGGATCTGAAATTAATAAAAACTGATATATGGAGAACATACTGAAGAATAGGTACTCTAATGTACAATCAGAATATGTATGTGTAAAGAAAAGGACCTGCCAGCAGTTTTTTAGTAATTTGCATAGTATTAGCAGGCTTTCTAATAAAGCTACATTCATGAAATTTCAGACCCAGACGTAGGAACCCTTACTTTTTTTTTTTTTTAAGATTTTATTTATTTATTTGTCAGAGAAAGAGTGAGAGAGAGAGGCAGGCAGAGGGAGAAGCAGGCTCCCTGCTAAGCAAGGAGCCTGATGTGGGACTTGATCCCAGGACCCTGGGATCATGACCTAAGCTGAAGGCAGACGCTTAACCGACTGAGCCACCCAGGCATCCCAGGAACCCTTACTTTTAACCGCTGAACCATCCTGATGAATATTATTAAAGTCTGTTATTACTGTTTTTGTTGTTATTTATTTATTCCCTATAGCTTAATCATTAAAAATATCATGGGGTGCCCGGGTGGCTCAGTCAGTTAAACATCTGCCTTCGGCTCGGGTCATGATCCCAGCATCCTGGGATCAAGGCCCACATCGGGCTCTGTGCTCAGCAGGGAGCCTGCTTCTCCCTCTCCCTCTGCCTGCCTGCCTACTTGTGATCTCTTTCTCTCTCTCTCTGTCAAATAAATAAATAAAATCTTTAAAAAATATATCTTCTGATCCCATGAATATAAGGAAAAAGTTCAAGTAACTAACTTGAGGATTACCTCAGACTTCATCATTTAACATAGACTTGTATTTGATTAATATTCTTAATAGTAAGGGAACATAAGTATACTTATACTTATTTTCAGAATTAATGCAAAATAGTAATTTATGTCAGCATGGAGTCAAAAGTAGCTCTACCATAGGTTAATTTAAAAAATCCAGATCTTAAACTTTCAATTGCATAAGAATTTATTTTCAAAATTTAGAAATTAGCCCATATAACTCCAAACCAGCTAATCTAAATTAATAGGTCTGAGGTGGGACTGAGTGATCTATCTATAGTAAGACATAGTTAGATATAGGATAGAGCATCAGGTATTTCATGAGTTACTCTGAGAAATCCTGAGCTAAGAGGTCCTATAAACAAGGGATTCTAATGATTGAACAAATTATAGTCTTGTATGATTAAGAAGAAAACACAATGCTGTCAGTGGTTTTAAGGGGAAAAAAAGCTTATGTCTGTTTTAATTATATTTTAATTATAAACATTAAGAAATATCAAATTAGCACTGAGTGTATAGATATTCTCATTCATCCATTCATTCATTTAATTAATATTTATTGAGTTCCTATCATGTTTGTTCCAGACACAAGTGACAGAGGTATAGTGGAGAACAAAGAGAGTTGGGGTCCTTGTGTTGACAGAGCTGTCAGTCTCATAAGAAAGATTGCTATCTCCCTGTCAGAAAGCAAGCAAAAGTGAAATAAAATAATTAAAAATTCTTACTGAGTTTATAAAGAAGAGAAACCAGGTATTCAGTTACAAAGGAATAGTATTTGAGAGTGAATCATGTCACAGAACAGAAAACGACCTCAGTGAGGGCCTCTCGGAGGAAATTATAGTTAGTTCTCCAAGCAAGCAAATTTAACAGCTTCATATATGACTTTTGCAATGGCCTGGCTAGGCCATTCCTAGCTAGGCCTCAGCAGGATTCAGGAAATAGCATTTCTGAACATGCTCGCAAAGGTCAATTCATTTCCTTGGGTTTCAGTGCCCTTTTTTCTACAAAAAAAGATAATTTGGGCTAGATGTGTATTCAGTTTCTTCTAGTTTTATGGTTCTATTTTTTATGTTGATTTTGCTTACTTTACCTTATTTCATAGACACCACATGTAAATGGTGTTAAGGAAAAGAAACAGTGTTCCTCAGGATATTATGCCTTATAATTATAGCAATGAAATCTTCCAAAATATATAAAGCATACCAGAATTTATGTAGTTTTTATCTGTAGTTGTCTGCCAGTACGTAGAACAGTTGAAGGACTAAATTACTTTAGTTCATTTTTCTAAACTGTGGAAAGGTTTTGTAATTCCATCTCATGGTATTCATGATTTCTAAAATAGGGCCTTTCATTGTGTATATTCAAATAAGAATTTTAGAGACTTGGAAAAATCTGTTCATGGACTTTCTTAAATAGAACAGATCTGTAGCAAATGCAGTTAATGTCAAGGTATAGTATAGAAATGTAAAAAGTTAAAAGTTCCTTACAAAAATATAAATGTTTAAGGTGATACAAAACATAAACATATAAATGCTAAAGAGAAATACTGGGCAATGAATAAATCTAGTAAAAGTCAGTATTATGCTATGTGAGTATAAAACATTACTACTAATAAATACAAATGATAATAGTATGTGGCAAAAAAAATATGATCAGCAAAGGATGTATTTCTGCTCCTTGGCTCAGAAAACTTAAGAAATTAAGTTGTGAGTTAATTATCATTCCTTCAAAAGCATGTATTATGTTCCTATGATATGTTAAATACTTTGTTATATAATTGGGGCTACTTAGATGAACACAAAATGTTCTTTAGACAATGGTGTGTCTTCTTGGTGATGCAAAGAAATATAAAATGATGCCATTAGTCCTACAGAAAAAAAAATTTCAAAGATATCTTCTGAATATTTTTGTACAAGTATATGATGTGAGTACAAGTGGTTTTTAGTGTTATGTATAAGCTTGACTAGGATGTTTTTGGAAATGTGAGAAAGGCTCATCAGAGGGAACTGCATGTGAGACATAAAGTAAAAAACATTGTAAGAGCGCACATCCTAAAAATCATATTTCCCAAACTCTATCCCCTGGAATTTTTTCTTGATACAATAATATTCCAGATGGGGGAAATTATCATTTCCTAAAATGTTTAGAAAATGTGTTAAACAAAAGGCAGAAGGTTTCTCCTACTGAAGGACTTCCAGGTTGTTAACATACTAGCACGTATTATAAATCTCCAAGATGGGTCAAAGTAGAGATATGGTATTGATTCTAGCAAACATACCTCAATGCTATTTCATCTTGGAAACCTATATCAAGAAAATACCTTGTTTCACTGAGGATTCTTTAGGAGCGACCAGTACAGATTAAAATGCAGATTTGAACAATTGCCTAAAAGACCCCTGGAACTGTAGTTTCATCCTTACTTGAGCTTACATGTAATCACTCATTCTTTCCATTGATTTACAAGCAGTTCTGTGCTTTAGTCACATTAATCCACTCACCATTATTCTAAAAATTCTATAGCTATTTAACCTTCACAATGCTGTTCCTTCTGCCTGAAGCACCCCCTTCACGTGATGAGCTCCTATTCACCCACAATATCAAATTTATTCCATGGATTTCTCTGCTCTGTATAAACTATTTGCTTACTTGTGTTTTCTTAGCACTTTAAAGGGAGATCCATTATAGCATTTCTAATCTCATATTATAGTTCTGTGTTTATGAATGTTTGTTGAATTTAACTTAATTGAAATGTGGGGATGACACCTGGAAAAGATTGTGGTTGAAATTGTGAGTATATATACAAGAGTAAGAAAAAGTTAGAAATACCCCAAAGTACAATATTTAAAATAGAAGGCAAACTTGAAATTGACAGAAAGCATAATGCCAGAGACTGTTTTATCAAATGTTCACATAAAGGAGACATTGAAGACATTAAGTTATAAAACTAAGAACAAGGAGAAATCTTCCCCACTTGTACACTGTTGATGGGAATATAAAACTGTGTAGCCACTATGGAAAACAATATGGATAATCTTCAAAAAATTAAAAATACAACTACCATATGATTCAGCAATCTCACTTCTCAGTATATATCCAAAAGATTTGAGATCAGGATCCTAAAGCGAATATTTTTACCTCCATGTTCACTGCAGTAAATGTTATACGTTATTCTGTGGGTAAATTTTATAGTTAAGTACATGATAACCAATTTAAGTTGGTTTCTTTTCTCTCAATTTCCCATTGTATTTCTGGTGATAAAAATCAAAGAAGTTGATTTCCATGTAAAAACTACATACTGAAGAAATTATAATTCTTCTTACGTCCTTCAACGACCATCTAAGCATTAATGTTCATGCATGCATTTGGAAATGTTCTAACACAAAAACAGCTCAAAGCCTGTGTCACCATTCTTATACACTAATGTGTGCTTTTTAACCCTATAATTAATTTCTGACACTCAAAACATTCATAACTGCACTTGTCAGGACATTAATTATTTTGAAACATTTTCTATTAAAAATTATTTTATTAAAATAATAGGATTTTATATTGGGGCGCCTGGGTGTCTCAGTCGGTTAAGTGTCTGCCTTTGGCTCAGGTCATGATCTCAGGGTCCTGGGATCAAGTCCCAGAGTGGAGTAGGTCTCCCTCTTCATCTGCCCCTCCCCACCCCACCCCATCCTCACTTGTGTGTGCAAGCGCATGTGCTCGCTCTCTCAAATAAATAAATTTTATAAATAGTAGGATTTTATAAATTGAGTAAAATCATCTCAAAAATTTTTAATGCAATATAGGTGAAGAAAAATGGGAAACAATTATTAAATTTTCACTTTATAAATGATTCACCATTGATCTCTTAAACAATATTACACAAAAATACTATACTTTCTTATAGATTTATAAGGTTTATAACTTTGATAATCTGATAAGATCTTTCTCCTTTCTTTTTTTTTCTATTTATTTATTTATTTATTTGATGTAGTGTTCCATGATTCATTGTTTGCGTATAACACCCAGTGCTCCATTCAATACGTGCCCTCTTTAATACCCATCACCAGGCTAACCCAACCCCCCACCCCCCTCCCCTCTAGAACCCTCAGTTTGTTTCTCAGAGTCCATAGTCTCTCATGGTTCATCTCCCCCTCTGATTCCCCCCCCTTCTTTTTTTCCCTTCCTACTATCTTCTTCTTCTTCTTTTTTTTAAACATATAATGTATTATTTGTTTTAGAGATACAGGTCTGTGATTCATCAGTCTTACACAATTCACAAAGCTATCTTGGCTATCCTTGACTCTGCCTTTGAGTATCAAGTTAGGCTTTTGATTAGAAATTTACTGAATTTTTAGATTAATTTTGGGGAGAATGGTTTCTATAAAATATTAAATATTACATCCATAATCTGTTTCTACATTTATTTAAATATTTTTTTGATTTGCAAAAAAAAAAATTGTAATTGTCTCCATATATGTTTTGAGCCAATCTTTTTCTTGTATATTAAAAGTACATGAGGGGCGCCTGGGTGGCTCAGTCGGTTAAGCAGCTGCCTTCGGCTCGGGTCATGGTCCCAGGGTCCTGGGATCGAGTCCCACATCGGGCTCCCTGCTCGGCAGAGAGCCTGTTTCTCCCTCTCCCTCTGTCTGCCGCTCTGCCTACTTGTGCTCTCTCTCTCTGTTAAATAAATAAATAAAAATCTTTAAAAAAAAAAAAGGTACATAAGAAATTTATCTGTTTTGTATATTGGTATTTTGTGCAGCAAACTTGATGAACATTTTTTTCCAGAAGATTTCCTATCACTATATGGGTTTACTATATAGAACAGGGTTTGCCAACCATTTGCCGTGGAACACTGCTGTGTCACAAATGGTTTAAAATTGTGGCAAGATATTGATCTGATTCTTTTAGAAATTTCTGTGTATCCCCTGAGATGAAAAATGCTGGATAATACTGAATAGACAATCATAACATCATTTGTTCTTTTCTTTTTTATTCTCATCATATTGTTCTGGCTGAGTCCTTTAGTAAAGCATTGAATAGATGCAGTGATTGCAATCTTCCTGCCCTTGCTCCTGATTTTTAAAGAAAATGTTTATAATGCTTCACCATTAAAAATAATGTGTGTTTCTCGTTGTTAGTAAATGACCATTATCAGGTTTAGGAATTTCCCTTTTGTTCTTAATGTTCTGGCATTTTTGATCCAGAGTATGTGGAATTTCATTAAACATTTTTTCTTACATTGAATGGAATGATTCATTAATCTTCTAATATGGCCAATTACATTAATAGCTTTCATTGCTGCTGGACTCTTGTATTCTTGTTCATAATGAATTTTTAAATAAAACTTTATGTTCAGTGTGAAAATATTTAATAGCCTCTTTTATTTAGAGATAATTATAGATACACATGCAGTTGTAAGAAACACTATATACAGATCCCATGCACCCTTTATACAGTTTTCCATTTAAGTCAATAATTCAATCTGTCCCTTCCTTTCTATTTCTTAGCCATTCTATCAGTGACTATAATTACATAATTATTTACTTTGAATTTTTACTGATATTTTTGACTTACAATGAGGGATGTCTCATGTTAAATGTTATATATTTTGTATTCAGATATATAAAGCAAAACTCAATTAAGAAAGCAGTGAAAATAGAACTCAGAAATAATAAATAGTAAAATGTGAAGCATTTCAATCTTTGACTTACATATGTATCTTTAAGTCTAAAGCCTTTACTTTCCTAAATAATTAAGATTACACTGCATTTCACTTACTGTAGCACAAGGGCAACATTTTATGAGATAGCTAACATTTTAAAAATGTTGATTGGGATGCCTGGGTGGTTCAGTCGGTTAAGTATTTGCCTTGGGCTCAGGTCATGATCCCTGGGTCCTGGGATCGAGTCCCGCATCGGCTCACATTGGGCTCCTTGCTCAGCAGGGAGCCTGCTTCTCTTTCTGCTTGTGCCCCCCCGTTTGTACTCCCCCTCTCTCTGACAAATAAATAAATAAAATCTTTTTTAAAATGTTGATAATTTTTTTTTGTTTTATAGCTCTATAACCTAAACAGTTAATGAAGCACACTCCTAAGAATTAGTCTTTCCATTTTTCCCTTAAATTGGTGAGAAAATCTGTTAGACATAAAATTTAGTAACTTTAGGTTCATATGTGATGTTAATTTTATTCTTTCATTCATTATTCAAGTGACTGACCCAGCAACAATGCAAAATACAAATCTTGCAAAATATTAGCCCTTCAGCCCCCGAGATCATATGTATAATAAATGTTAAGCATGCCATGAATGGTAGAGATAACTGAGTTAAAGAAGTAGAGAAAAGAAAGATTTTGATTGGAATAAGATAAGTAGGTTTTCACAGAGAAGTAAGGATATAAATAAAGCCTTAAAATATTAATATAGTTTTCATATTAAGGGGATGTAAGGAGTAGCATATGTCAGTGTTTCTAGTGTATGTGCATCATCCAGCAAAGGGAAGAGGAAGGGGAGAGATTCAGGGCTCTATGTAGCCTCTCAAAAGTGATATATTTTTAAGAGTGTTTCTTCAATTTTATTCAAATTTTGGAAAACTTTATATATATATATATATATATATTTCGTTTGTTTTTTATTTAACATTACCCTTTCCATCTTCAAATTATAATGTGACAGTCTTGGTGCTTCCCACCACCTCTAGATAATAGTTTATGTCCTCAACAAGGCCCACAATGTTTAACAAAGTTTGGATCCCAAGGGCTGTCACCACTCAACATTCTACATTGCCCCTTACCCACTTGGTCCTTTTTCATTTTCACTGAAGTGCTATGCACACAGAAGGGCCAGGTTTAGAGGGAAAGATGATGGGATCAACTACATTTATGTTAAAAATCTAATTTTCAAGAGGACGTGTGACTAAGGCAATAGGGAATAGAGGTCTGTGTTATCATTGTCTAAACTACTGAAATGATTTGAAGAGTAAGTGTAATTCATATTTCAGGTCTCATTGTCAAAACAAAACATGGCATTTCAACCCATTACTTTTTCCTATGGGCCAAAACAAAGATTGAAAGTAAATGAAATAAATTGAAGAGACAAATCCAGATCTATTTAAGTAGAGAGTGAGTATATATTAAAATTTTAAAAATGATTATGAAGTTCCCTCTGGTACTAGTTTCCATTAGAAAATATCCCTATAAAGTCATCATCTCATTAACAACTCCTGAAATATTTCTATTTTTTTTCTTTTAGCCTTTAGAAAATGTAATAAATCTGTCTCTAAGAGCCTGTAGGCTGACCCAAATTTTTGGATGTTTCATAGTCACTGAACCCAACTGGATGTTATTACTTTCATTTCTAATATGATGAGTTTGAGAAAGATTTAATTATTTTGCGGGATTTTTCCAACCTCAAACATTCTCTAAGTCACAATTTTATAGCACTAAAAAGAATTTCCTGTGAAAATGTAATCTTATTAAATCATTCTATTTCTTTTGAATCTTATATCTTTATGATTCCTGTAAAATTTTAGGGCTTAGAATTACTTTAGAGTCCATTGGAATCATGTTCCAATCCCTGGTGTTGCAGATGAAAGAACATACTCTAGAATGGTTGGTGTCTGTTAAAACATTGATTCTTCTCTGCTCTTTGAAGCATCATCTTCACTTGGACTGCAGGACACTGCACCCTGGCTCCTCCAACATTGTGTCCTTTGTTAGTTCTTTCTATCTCATTAAATTCTTGACACTGGGGAAGGGGGGAGGCAAAACACAGCTTTTGTAATTTTTCTCTTCTCTGTTCTCATTCCCTTGATCTTCTTATCCAGGCTAATACCTTTTTAAAATTCCATAACCTGAAAATGCCCCAGTATTAACCTCCAGACCGCTTTTCCCATGCACTCTATAATTTTATATTAAATTGCCACCTGGTATGTTTTCTTGAATGCCTGTTACCATGTTAAATTCAACATGTACCCAAACACTTTTTTTTAAAGATTTTATTTATTTATTAATTTGACAGAGAGAGAGCACAAGTAGGCCTAGTGACAGGCAGAGGGAGAGAGAGAAGCCAGCTCCTCACTGAGCTGGGAGCCCAACGCGGGGCTCGATCCCAGGACCCTAGGATCATGACCTGAGCCGAAGGCAGACACTCAACTGACTGAGCCACCCAGGTGCCTCTGTCACCGAACACTTTTCATTTCTTCCTCCACCCCTACCTTCCTTATTATCTGTCTATTGTTCCAGTTGGTCAAGGCAAAAAAACTTGCATTTATCTTTGACTTCTCTTTCTCTTAGATCTAAATTGAATCCCTCAAAAATCCTATTGCTCCTACCTACAAAATATAATTAAAATCTGAACACTTTTTATTACTTCTGTTGTTACCATCTCAGTACCATCTTTAGCCTGGTTTACTGACATGTTGTTCTAATTAATCATTCTACCTCTTTCTGCCTTCAACATCAGCAAGAATGATTCTGTTTAAATCTGACAGAAGATCATAGAGGAAGAGAGGAAAAAATAAAACAAGACAAAACCAGAGAGGGAGACAAACCATAAGAGACTCTTGATCATAGGAAACAAACTGAGGGTTGCTGGAGGGGATGGGGTGGGGAGATGGGGTAACTTGGTGATGGGCATTAAGGAGGGCACGTGATATAATGAGCACTGGGTATTATACAAGACTGATGAATCACTGACTACCTCTGAAACCAATAATACATATGTTAATTAATTGAATTTAAATTTAAAAAATGGAAAAAAATAAACGTGAATCAGATCATATCACTCTGTCAAACCATTCTCCTTAGTAGCTGCCTTTATCACTAAAAACAGGAGCTCTTAAAGTGTCTGACAAGGACCTACAAGTTCTGGGGTTGTTCTATCTCTGACCTTATCTCCTATCTCTCTATTCTTTTACAGTCACACTGTCACCTGATTGTTCTGTACATCTAGGCATTTCCTGACCACATTATTTAAAAATGAACCTTATATCCCAACCCAAGCACTCTCCATTCTCCCTATTGCTTTGTGTTTGTGATAACACTTGTCAAGTCTAACTTACTGTATATTGTAATAATAATTAAAATAATAGGTAGTTATTATTTGTTTGTTCTCTGTGTTTTCCCACCAGAATGAAAGTTTAAGGAAGGGTTAAAATTTGTATCTCTTTTATTTATTGTGCCTTTTATTTATTCCAGTGCCTAGAAAAGCACCTGACACATAATAACTTCATCTTTATCATACCAATAATTAAATTTAGGAAACCAACTTATTTATGAAATAGCTATTTCAGTGCTGTCTTATAACAAGCTTAATACCTACTCTGAAAATACTGCAGTATTTTTTAATGTTACCTTTGCAAATCTGGAGTGTGCCATTATTATTGGATTTTTTTTCCAGAAGGAATCTGGTTAAGAATTTGTATTCTTGGGGCACCTGGGTGGCTCAGATGGTTAAGCATCTGCCTTCGGCTCAGGTCATGATTCCAGGGTCCTGGGATCGAGCCCTGCATCAGGCTCCTGGCTCAGCAGGGAGCCTGCTTCTCCTTCTCCCTCTGCCTCTCTCCCTGCTCATGCTCTCTCTCTCTATCTCTGTGTCTCAAATGAATAAATAAAATCTTTAAAAAAAAAAAAGAATTTGTATTCTTTACATTCCAAATTTTTTAAAAAATACAAAAAACGAAAAATATTCACTGTGATATTGTGTCAATATATCAAGTGTAAACCTTGTGAAAGGTTTATATTTGAACTTCAAAAATTTAGACAAGTTCATAAAATGATGAAGTACATTTAGTTTTGTAGTCATTTCTTTGTGAGTTTTAAGTTTAAAATAGGCATTATTACTGAAATAACTAGCTCAATTTTTCAAAGCTTACTTTGACTTTATACTTCATTTCCATTATAACATTAATGGACATTTGGAGATAATTTGATCCAGATCTTATCTAATAAAATTTATTTCTCAATATGCATGTGTTCAGGAACACTATCTGATCAAAATTTGTTTCAACATATGAGAATATTGCCATCAATAATGTGTTACTCTCATACTTAATAAACAAATATTTAAGAAGATTTAAATCATATGTTTTCTGACCAGAATGAAATGAAAATTGAAATCAATAGCAGAAGGAATTAGAAAATTTACAAATTTGTGGAAATTAAGCAGCATACTCCTGACCAATGAATAGACCAAAGAAAAAATCAAAAGGGAAATCAGAAAATACCTTTACATAAATGAAAATTAAAGCACAGTATTTCAAAACTTATGGGATGTATCAGAGACAATACTAAGTGTGGAAGATTATAATGGTAAATACCATTATCGAAAATAAAGAAAGATCTCAAACTACCTAAATTTAAACCTCATTGAACTAGATAAAGAACCAACTAAATAAGGCAAAAGTTAGCAAAAAAAAAAAAAAGGAATTAACAAATATTAGTGCATAAATAAACAGAATAGAGAATAGACAAATAATAGAAAAATCAAAATTAAGAGTTGGTTGTTTTAAAAAACAATAAAATTGACACACTTTTAGTTAGACTGAAAAAAAAAAAAAAGATAACTCAAAAAATAAAATCAGGAATGAAAGAAAAGTCATGACAACTGATAGCACAAAAATAAAAAGGATCATAGAAAACTACTATCAACAATTATATGCCAACAGATTGGATAACCTTGAAGGAATAAATAAATTAAACACACACACACACAAACACAACCTACAAATAGTGAACCATGAAAACCATGAAGAAATAGAAAATCTGAAAAGACTAATAACTAGTGGGTAGATTTAATCAGTACTTAAAAACCTCCAAACAAAGAAAATCTTAGGACCACATGATTTTACTGGTGAATTCTACCAAACATTTAAAGAAGAATTAATATAACCCTTCTTAAACTCTTTCAAAAAATTGAAGAGGAAAGAACACTTCCAAACTCATTTTATAAGGCCAGTATTATCCACATATCAAAGCCCAGGCAAAGACACTACAAGAAAAATACAGGTTAATATATCCAATCAACATAGATGCAAAACTTCTCAACAAAATACTGGCCAACCAAATTCAACAGGATAATACACCATTATCAAATGGGATTTATCCCTTGGAAGCAAGCATGGTTCAACAAACCCAAATCAATTAATGTGATACACTGCATAAGTAGAATGAAGGCTACAAATCACATTATCATCTCATTGGATGCAGAAAAAAAGCATTTGACAAAATTCAACATCCTTTCATGATAAAAATTTTCAACAAATGAGATCTAGAAGGAATGATGTACCTTAATATAATAAAGGACATACATAAGAAGTCCAGTATTGGCATCATACTCAATGAAGAAAAATTAAAAACTTTTCTTCAAAGATCAAGAGCAAGACAAGAATGTCTCTTCTCACCGTTTATATGTAACACAATACTGGAAGTACTTGTCAGAGCAATTAGGAAAGAAAAAGAAATAGGCATCCGAATTGGAAAAGAAGTAAATATATTCCTATTTGCAGACAACATGATATTTTATGTAAAAAATACCCTAAGGCCTCATTTAGGGGCTCCTGGCTGGCTCAGTCGGAAGAGCATTCAACTCTTGATCTCAGGGTTGTGAGTTCAAACCCCACATGGGTTATAGAGATTGCTTAAATAAATAATAAAAAAAAAAATTTAAAAATAAATTAAAAGAAAGAAAATAGAAAACCCTAGGACCCCATTTGAAAACGTGTGTTAGAACTAATAAACAAATTCAGTAAAGTTACAAGATACAAAATAAATATGCAAAAATCAATTGCTATACACTAACAATGAACTATCTGAAAAGGAAATTGGAGAAACAAGCCTGTTCACACTAACATTAGAAAGAATAAAATACTTAGGAATAAGCTTAACCAAGTAGATGAAAGATTTTGTATCCTGAAAACCACAACACATTGATGAAAGAAATTAAGACATAAACAAATGAAAAGACATTCCATATTCATGTATTGGAAGATATATTGTTAAAATGTCCCTACTACCCAAAGCGATTTACAAATTCAATGCTATATCCATAAAAATCACAAGACAGAGAGAGTGAGAGAACACAAGCAGGGTGAAGGGCAGAGGGAGAAGCAGACTCCGCTGAGCAGGGAGACCAATGCATGGCTCAATCCTGGAACTCCAGGGTCATGACCTGGGCCGAAGGAAGATACTTAACCAACTGAGCCACCCAGGCACCCCAAAAATCACAATAATTTTTAGAGATATGGAAAACAGTCTAAATGCATATGGAACCACAAAAGATCCTACATAGCCAAAGAAATCTTAATAAGGAACAAAGCTGGAGGCATCACCCTTCCTGATTTCATAATATACTACAAAACTACAGTAATCAAAACTATAGTACTGGCTTGAAGACAGACATATATACCAGTGGAAAAGAATAGGGAGACCAGAAATAAACCCACCATATATATCAACTGACTTCAACAGGGGAACAAGAATACACAATGGAGAAAGCATAGTTTCTTTAACAAAGGACATTGAGAAAGCTGGATTTCCACATTCAAAACAATGAAATTGGACCCTTAAGTTATACCATACACAAAAATCAATTTAAAATGGATTAAAGACTTAAAACATAAACTGGAAACTGGAAATTCCTAGAAGAAAACAAAAGGAAAAACCTTCTTGAGATTTGTCTTGGCAAATATTCCCTGGATATGACACCAAAAAACACAGGCAACAATAGACAAGTAGAAATATATCAAACTAAAAACTTCTGCATAAAAAAATGATCCATAAAACGGCACCTGGGTGGCTCAGTGGGTTGAGCATCTGACTCTTGATTTCGTCTCGGGTCATGATCTCAGGGTTGTGAGATCAAGCCCTGCATTGGGTTCTGTGCTGGGCCTGGAGCCTGTTTAAGATTCTCTCTCCCGGGGCGCCTGGGTGGCTCAGTCGTTAAGCGTCTGCCTTCGGCTCAGGTCATGATCCCAGGGTCCTGGGATCGAGCCCCACATCGGGCTCCCTGCTCGGCGGGAAGCCTGCTTCTCCCTCTCCCACTCCCCCTGCTTGTGTTCC